>NC_069500.1:5759508-5857008 GCF_027579735.1 Bombina bombina
TTAGTTCTTCCAATATATACTTTATTACAACTGCATGTTAGTTGATAAATAACGTATTCCGATTTGCAGTTCATAAAACTATTAATTTCATACTTGTTGTTCTCCCTGTCTCTGATCCATTTATTTTCTTTTCTATTCTTACTGACATGTTCGCAGCACACACAGTTTTTCCTATTACATTTGTGGAAACCTTTTGTTTTAGTTTTTAGCCAATTTCCCTGTGTGAGCGTATTTTTAGTCTTTAATTTAGTTGGAGCTAGTATGTTTTTAAGATTGGTATTCTTCTTATACGTGATTTTTGGTTTTTCAGGTAGTGTCACTTTTAAGAGGGGGTCTCTTTTTAGGAGGTGCCAATGTTTATTTAATATTTTTTCAATATCTTTGGCCCCACTGTTGTATGTGGTTATAAACCTAGGAGAAATGATTGAGTCCCCCTTTGTGTTACCTATATTTTCTTTTGGGTTTAAAAGTTCCTCTCTATCTATTTTGCTAACTCTTTCATAGGCTTTATCCACTGTTTTTCTATTATACTTTTTATTATAGAACCTTTGTTTAAGAGTTACTGCTGTTTCTTCAAAACCTTTGTTTCTTGAGCAATTTCTTTTAATACGCTGAAATTGGCCATACGGAATATTATTAATCCACTTCTTTAGGTGGTTACTGGTGGCATGCAAATAGCCATTGGTATTGGTATCCTTAGTGTAAATTTTTGTTTCTATCTGTTCATTTTCAATAAAAATGGTAATATCTAAAAAGTTTATTTCTCTCTTACTCCACGTGTTAGTGAATTTCAAATTCCAATCATTCTGGTTAAGAGAGTGGATGAATTTTTCGAAGTGATTTTCATCCTCGTTCCAAATGATTATGATATCATCGATAAATCTCTTTCATATGATGATATTTCTCTTGTAAGGTGTATCCAGTCCACGGGTTCATCCATTACTTGTGGGATATTCTCCTTCCCAACAGGATGCTGCAAGAGGACACCCACAGCAGAGCTGTCTATATACCTCCTCCCCTAACTGCCACCCCCAGTCATTCTCTTGCAGCTCTTGACAAGATAGGAAGTATCAAGAGATATGTGGTGACTTAGTGTAGTTTTACCTTCAATCAAGTTTGTTATTTTTAAACGGTACCGGCGTTGTACTGTTTTACTCTCAGGCAGAAATTAGAAGAAGAGTTCTGCCTGGAGGTTGATGATCTTAGCGGTTTGTAACTAAGGTCCATCGCTGTTCTCACACATAACTGAAGAGTATGGAACAACTTCAGTTGGGGGAACGGTCTGCAGATTACCTGCTTTGAGGTATGTTCAGTATATTTATTTCTAGAGAGATGAATGAGTTCTAGAAAATGCTGACAGAGCCTTGTGTATTTGAGGTAATAAACAAAGAAAATTTCCTTATAAGTTGCTCCCAGACCAAAATTATCCACTATTTAAGGCACAACACAGACTCATGAGTCGAAGTAAAGTGAATTAATCATACCTTTATTGTAGCATGTCGGACAAACACTTGGCAAATACTAGCGGTGTGACTACCAGGAGACACAGGTGTATGGAGTGTGACGTCACACTCCATACACCTGTGTCTCCTGGTAGTCACCAGGTATACCTGGAACAGGCAGCCTGGTCTGCAGGTCTGGGTTTGTGCCGGGAGAGGCGCCGACGCAGCATTCCCTGTATGGTCCCATAGACCTTACCGCTCAGTATCCTTGAACTCTCACTTACCTGTGTATATGTATTTGAGGTAAGCCTGATGCAGTGATTTAACAGCGACTGGGCTCATGCTTACAAAACAGGGTAATACTCATGTTAATATTCATATTACTTTGTGACAAAACGTTTACATGAATTCAAAAATAGGACGTTTTTTCTCTGAGGGAGATCTCTTTATTTGGGGCCTAGTTTCCACATGGCTAATCAGATACTCCTAGGAGTATTTTCTTAAGGCCCCTCTGGCATCCAGTACATGGTGGGAGGGGCCTATTTTAGCGCTCTAAATGCGCAGTTTTAATTCAGACTGAGACATCCAGCTTCCCTAGAGGAGTCCTCTGGCACCTGAGGACCATTATAAGGGGTTTATTTCTGCACAAAATCGTACTTGAGGGCAGGTAGGAGCCTCAGCAGAGCTGTGGCAGGGTGCTTAACTGTCTTAACGTTTTTTAACGTTTTTAAATCCGGTTTAGGGCCTAAGGGGTTAATCATCCATTTGCAAGTGGGTGCAATGTTGCTTTAGTCCCTTACACACACTGTAAAAATTTCAAAGACTTTACTATATTTTTACACTGTTTTGCAGTTTAAGTGTTAGTTTTTTTCTCTTAAAGGCACAGTAACGTTTTTGTTTAATTGCTGTTTCACTTTTATTAAAGTGTTTTCCAAGCTTGCTTGTCTCATTACTAGTCTGTTAAACATGTCTGACATAGAGGAAACTCCTTGTTCAATATGTTTGGAAGCCATGGTGGAACCCCCTCTTAGAATGTGTACCAAATGTACTGAAATTTCTATAAACTGTAAAGACCATATTATGGCGCTTAAATATTTATCTCCAGGGGATTCTCTGACTAAAAAAAGTGCGATTATGCCATCTAGCTCTCCCAATGTGTCAGAACCTATAACTCCCGCTCAAGTGACGCCAAGTACATCTAGCGAGTCTAATTCTTTTACCTTACAGGACATGGCGGCAGTTATGAATGCTACCCTCACAGAGGTATTTTCCAAACTGCCAGGGTTACAAGGAAAGCGAGACAGCTCTGGGGCTAGAACTAATACAGAGCTTTCTGACGCTTTAATGCCTGTGTCCTATATACCCTCACAATACTCAGAAGCCGAGGCAGGTGAGCTTCTATCTGTGGGTGACATTTCAGACTTAGGGAAGGCGTTGCTTCAGTCTGATTCTGAAATGACAGCGTTTAAATTTAAGCTTGAACACCTCCACTTATTGCTTAGGGAGGTTTTAGCGGCTCTGGATGATTGTGACCCCATTGTAGTTCCAGAGAAACTGTGTAAAATGGACAAATACTTTGCAGTGCCTGTTTACACTGATGTTTTTCCAGTCCCTAAGAGGTTTTCGGAAATTATTACTTAAGGAATGGGATAGACCAGGTGTGCCATTCTCTCCCCCTCCTGCTTTCAAAAAGATGTTTCCCATAGATGCCGCCATATGGGACTCGTGGCAGACGGTCCCTAAGGTGGAGGGAGCAGTCTCTACCCTAGCTAAGCGTACAACTATCCCCGTCGAGGACAGTTGTTCTTTCCTAGATCCTATGGATAAAAAATTGGAGGGTCTCCTTAAGAACATTTTTATTCATCAAGGTTTTATTCTCCAGCCTCTTGCATGCATAGCCCCAGTTACTGCTGCAGCAGCTTTTTGGTTCGAGTCTCTTGAGGAGGCTCTGCAGGTGGAGACTCCGCTAGACGATAATCTAGACAGGATTAAAGCTCTTAAGTTAGCTAATTCCTTTATTTCTGACGCCGTTTTTCAGTTAACCAAACTAACGGCTAAGAATTCAGGTTTTGCCATTTTGGCGCGTAGGGCGCTATGGCTTAAGTCCTGGTCAGCAGACGTTACTTCAAAGTCTAAGCTTCTTAACATACCCTTCAAGGGACAGACCCTATTCGGGCCTGGTCTGAAGGAGATCATTTCTGATATTACTGGAGGAAAAGGTCACGCCCTTCTTCAGGATAGGTCCAATAAGTTAAGGACCAAACAGAATAATTTTCATTCCTTTCGAAACTTTAAGAGTGGCGCAGCTTGAGTTTCCTCTAATGCAAAACAAGAGGGAAATTTCGCCCAGTCCAAACCAGTCTGGAGACCTAACCAGGCTTGGAACAAGGGGAAGCAGGCCAAGAAACCTGCGGCTGCCTCTAAGACAGCATGAAGGAGTAGCCCCCGATCCGGGACCGGATCTAGTAGGGGGCAGACTTTCTCTCTTTGCCCAGGCTTGGTCAAGAGACGTCCAGGATCCCTGGGCGCTAGAGATTGTTTACCAGGGATATCTTCTGGAATTCAAAGGTTCATCTCCAAAGGGGAGATTTCATCTCTCACAACTATCTGTAAACCAGATAAAAAGAGAGGCCTACTGGTTATGGGAGTGATCCACCCAGTTCCAAGAGAGGAACAGAGGCTGGGTTTTTATTCAAACCTGTTTATAGTTCCCAAAAAAGAGGGAACTTTTAGACCTATCTTGGATCTCAAGATCCTAAACAAATTTCTCAGGGTCCCATCCTTCAAGATGGAGATAATCCGAACCATCCTCCCTATGATCCAGGAGGGTCAATATATGACTACCGCGGACTTAAAGGATGCTTATCTCCACATTCCGATTCACAGAGATCATCATCAGTTCCTCAGGTTCACCTTCCTAGAAAGGCATTACCAGTTTGTGGCTCTTCCCTTCGGGTTAGCCACGGCACCAAGAATCTTTACGAAGGTTCTAGGGTCCCTTCTGGCGGCTCTAAGGCCGCGGGGCATAGCGGTAGCCCTTTACCTAGACGACATTCTGATTCAGGCGTCGACTTTTCAAATCGTCAAGTCCCATACGGACATTGTTCTGGCCTTTCTGAGGTCTCACGGGTGAAAAGTGAACATAGAAAAGAGTTCTCTCTCTCCTCTCACAAGAGTTTCCTTCCTAGGAACTCTGATAGATTCAGTAGAAATGAAAAATTTTCTGACAGAAGTCAGGATATCAAAACTTTTAACTTCTTGCCGTGCTCTTCATTCCACTTCTCGGCCATCAGTGGCTCAGTGTATGGAAATGATCGGCCTAATGGTAGCGGCAATGGACATAGTTCCGTTTGCCCGCCTACATCTCAGACCACTGCAACTTTGCATGCTCAACCAGTGGAATGGGGACTGCACAGATTTGTCTCCTCTGTTAAATCTGGATCAAGAGACCAGGGATTCTCTTCTCTGGTGGTTATCTCGGGTCCATCTGTCCAGGGGAATGAGTTTCCGCAGGCCAGAGTGGACTATAGTGACGACAGATGCCAGCCTTCTGGGCTGGGGAGCAGTCTGGAACTCCCTGAAGGCTCAGGGTTCGTGGACTCAGGAGGAAGCCCTCCTTCCGATAAACATTCTGGAACTAAGAGCGATATTCAATGCTCTTCAGGCTTGGCCTCAACTAGCTGCGGCCAAGTTCATCAGATTTCAGTCGGACAATATCAAGACTGTAGCCTATATCAACCATCAGGGGGGAACAAGGAGTCCCCTGGCAATGATGGAGGTTTCCAAGATAATTCTATGGGCAGAGGTTCACTCTTGCCATCTCTCAGCTATCCATATCCCAGGAGTAGAGAACTGGGAGGCGGATTTTCTAAGTCAGCAGACTTTTCATCCGGGGGAGTGGGAGCTCCATCCGGAGGTATTTGCCCAGCTGATTCAACTTTGGGGCAAACCAGAACTGGATCTGGTGGCGTCTCGTCAGAACGCCAAGCTTCCTTGTTACGGGTCCAGGTCAAGGGATCCCCAGGCAGCGCTGATAGATGCTCTAGCAGTGCCCTGGTCCTTCAACCTGGCTTATGTGTTTCCACCGTTTCCTCTCCTCCCTCGTCTGATTGCCAAGATCAAGCAGGAGAGAGCTTCGGTGATTTTGATAGCGCCTGCGTGGCCACGCAGGACTTGGTATGCGGATCTGGTGGACATGTCATCCTCTCCACCATGGACTCTGCCGCTGAGACAGGACCTTCTACTCCAACGTCCATTCACATCCAAATCTAATTTTTCTGCGTCTGACTGCTTGGAGATTGAACGCTTGATTTTATCAAAACGTGGTTTCTCCGAGTCGGTCATTGATACCTTGATTCAGGCTCAAAAGCCTGTCACCAGGAAAATCTATCATAAGATGTGGTGTAATTATCTTCATTGTTGTGAATCCAAGGGTTACTCGTGGAGTAAGGTCAGGATTCCTAGGATACTATCTTTTCTCCAAGAAGGATTGGAAAAGGGATTATCGGCTAGTTCCTTAAAGGGACAGATTTCTGCTCTGTGTATTCTTTTGCACAAGCGCCTGGCTGATGTTCCAGACGTTCAGGCGTTTTGTCAGGCTTTGGTTAGAATCAGGCTTGTGTTTAAACCTATTGCTCCGCCATGGAGTTTAAATTTAGTTCTTAAAGTTCTTCAAGGGGTTCCGTTTGAACCCTTGCATTCCATAGATATCAAGCTTTTATCTTGGAAAGTTCTGTTTTTAGTAGTTATCTCTTCGGCTCAAAGAGTTTCAGAGTTATCTGCCTTGCAGTGTGATTCCCCTTATCTGATCTTCCATGCAGATAAGGTAGTTTTGCGTACCAAACCTGGGTTTCTTCCTAAGGTAGTATCTAATAGGAATATCAATCAGGAAATTGTTGTTCCGTCACTGTGTCCTTATCCTTCTTCAAAGAAGGAACGTCTGTTACACAATCTTGACGTGGTTCGTGCTTTAAAGTTTTATTTACAAGCTACTAAGGATTTTCGTCAGACATCTGCATTGTTTGTTGTCTACTCTGGAAAGAGGAGAGGCCAAAAGGCTTTGGCAACTTCTCTTTCTTTTTGGCTGAGAAGCATAATCCGTTTAGCTTATGAGACTGCTGGCCAGCAGCCTCCTCAAAGAATTACAGCTCATTCTACTAGAGCGGTAGCTTCCACATGGGCTTTTAAACATGAGGCCTCTGTTGAACAGATTTGTAAGGCGGCGACTTGGTTTTCGCTTCATACTTTTTATAAATTCTACAAATTTTATACTTTTGCTTCCTCTGAGGCTATTTTTGGGAGAAAGGTCTTGCAGGCAGTGGTGCCTTCCGTTTAAGTGCCTGCCTTGTCCCTCCCTTCATCCGTGTCCTAAAGCCTTGGTATTGGTATCCTACAAGTAATGGATGAACCCGTGGACTGGATACACCTTACAAGAGAAAACAAAATTTATGCTTACCTGATAAATTTCTTTCTCTTGTGGTGTATCCAGTCCACAGCCCGCCCTGTCACTTTAAGGCAGGTGTTTTTTATTTTTAAACTACAGTCACCACTGCACTCTATAGTTTCTCCTTTTTCTTGCTTGTCTTCGGTCGAATGACTGGGGTGGCAGTTAGGGGAGGAGCTATATAGACAGCTCTGCTGTGGGTGTCCTCTTGCAGCTTCCTGTTGGGAATGAGAATATCCCACAAGTAATGGATGAACCCGTGGACTGGATACACCACAAGAGAAAGAAATCAGAAATCAGGTAAGCATAAATTTTGTTTTTTCAAAAATGTGTTATTGTTCCATACATATAGGTTCTCAAATGCTCCCATATACATATTGGCAAAACTCGGGGCAAATTTAGTGCCCATTGCGGTGCCAAATTTCTGGAGGAATATTTTATTTTCAAATGTAAAATAATTCTTGGTGAGGATAAAGTTGATTGCTTCCCCAATGAAGGATATTTGTTCCTGTTTAGTGTTAGTTTCAGTTGTTAGAATTTGATCCACTGCACATTTCCCTTTATTATGTGGGATGGATGTATAAAGTGCCATGACATCTACAGGGAGTGCAGAATTATTAGGCAAGTTGTATTTTTGAGGATTAATTTTATTATTGAACAACAACCATGTTCTCAATGAACCCAAAAAACTAATTAATATCAAAGCTGAATATTTTTGGAAGTAGTTTTTAGTTTGTTTTTAGTTTTAGCTATTTTAGGGGGATATCTGTGTGTGCAGGTGACTATTACTGTGCATAATTATTAGGCAACTTAACAAAAAACAAATATATACCCATTTCAATTATTTATTTTTACCAGTGAAACCAATATAACATCTCAACATTCACAAATATACATTTCTGACATTCAAAAACAAATCAGTGACCAATATAGCCACCTTTCTTTGCAAGGACACTCAAAAGCCTGCCATCCATGGATTCTGTCAGTGTTTTGATCTGTTCATCATCAACATTGCGTGCAGCAGCAACCACAGCCTCCCAGACACTGTTCAGAGAGGTGTACTGTTTTCCCTCCTTGTAAATCTCACATTTGATGATGGACCACAGGTTCTCAATGGGGTTCAGATCAGGTGAACAAGGAGGCCATGTCATTAGATTTTCTTCTTTTATACCCTTTCTTGCCAGCCACGCTGTGGAGTACTTGGACGCGTGTGATGGAGCATTGTCCTGCATGAAAATTATGTTTTTCTTGAAGGATGCAGACTTCTTCCTGTACCACTGCTTGAAGAAGGTGTCTTTCAGAAACTGGCAGTAGGACTGGGAGTTGAGCTTGACTCCATCCTCAACCCGAAAAGGCCCCACAAGCTCATCTTTGATGATACCAGCCCAAACCAGTACTCCACCTCCACCTTGCTGGCGTCTGAGTCGGACTGGAGCTCTCTGCCCTTTACCAATCCAGCCACGGGCCCATCAAGACTCACTCTCATTTCATCAGTCCATAAAACCTTAGAAAAATCAGTCTTGAGATATTTCTTGGCCCCTCTCTTGACGTTTCAGCTTGTGTGTCTTGTTCAGTGGTGGTCATCTTTCAGCCTTTCTTACCTTGGCCATGTCTCTGAGTATTGCACACCTTGTGCTTTTGGGCACTCCAGTGATGTTGCAGCTCTGAAATATGGCCAAACTGGTGGCAAGTGGCATCTTGGCAGCTGCACGCTTGACTTTTCTCAGTTCATGGGCAGTTATTTTGCGCCTTGGTTTTTCCACACGCTTCTTGCGACCCTGTTGACTATTTTGAATGAAACGCTTGATTGTTCGATGATCACGCTTCAGAAGCTTTGCAATTTTAAGAGTGCTGCATCCCTCTGCAAGATATCTCACTATTTTTGACTTTTCTGAGCCTGTCAAGTCCTTCTTTTGACCCATTTTGCCAAAGGAAAGGAAGTTGCCTAATAATTATGCACACCTGATATAGGGTGTTGATGTCATTAGACCACACCCCTTCTCATTACAGAGATGCACATCACCTAATATGCTTAATTGGTAGTAGGCTTTCGAGCCTATACAGCTTGGAGTAAGACAACATGCATAAAGAGGATGATGTGGTCAAAATACTCATTTGCCTAATAATTCTGCACTCCCTGTAATGTTGCTCTCCCAACAGATGTCTTTCAGTACTATGTTTTTGTTCTTGTTCTATCAATTACACTTATATATTTTTTATATATAATATATATATTTTTATCACACTTGTTCCTATACATATATATTTTTTAGTCGCATTTTAACTATTCATTGTAACACTATATTTAAATTCCCCCATTTTTTAAACATCAAACCTAAATAAAATTCCTTTTTTAATTCTTTTTTGTATTTTTGTTTTTCATCAATCAAATAAACAAAAAATGTATTCTTTTTTTAAAAAAAAATTCTTTCTGGACAATAGCTCATAATAACTAGGAATTTCCACACTATCTACCCTCTGTCCAATCATACAGAGTGGTAACAGAGGGAAAGTCCTACAAATACTCTTTGCAGTTTCCCGGTCAAGATCACCTACTATTCTCTTAAATATATATTAATATATATTATTTTTATCCACATTGGTGTACACATTGTCATCTATTTGTGAACAGAAGTATTAATATAGGTCATACGACGCTAATTACTGGACCCTGTGATCCAACAGGTGAGCATTTATAGGCATTTATTTCATCCGCTTGATCATTTACTCATTTGGGATATTTGCATTTCTCTGTATCCTTTCCAACATATGCACATGAGGAACGTCTTCTGGAAGCGCTATTAGAACAAACCCTTTTCACCACTACCCCATTTAGTCTCACCAAGGAGGGGCGAGACACCAATAATAGCAGCATTCATTAGACTTTTTCATTAGGCATTCATTTCCTAAATGACTCTTCTCTTTTTTGTGTGTGTGTATATATGTATATATAACAATTTATTTAAGAACTTACCTGTTAAATTCATTTCTTTCATGGTGGCAAGAGTCCATGAGCTAGTGATATATGGGATATACAGTCCTACCAGGAGGTAGAAAAGTTTACCAAACCTTAAATGCCTATATATACACCTCCCACCCACCTCACTCATAACCAGTTTAATGTATAGCCAAGTTAGTAAGGTGTAAAAGGAGTAAAAGCATAAAAAAGAGGAACAGGATAAAGTGCTTTATATAAAAAAATCATAACCCAAAAATATTGGGTGGGTCTCATGGACTCTTGCCACCATAAATGAAATTAATTTATCAGGTAAGTTCTTACATAAATTATGTTTTCTTTCATATAGGTGGCAAGAGTCCATGAGCTAGTGACGTATGGGATATAATACCCAAGATGTGGAAGTCCACGAGTCACAAGTGAGGGAGGAATAAAATAAAAACAGCTATTTCCACTGAGAAATTAAATCCAAAAAATAATTAAGTTTTCTTAAAAAAAAAATCAAAAAATTCAAATCATAGGCACTAGAATCAAACTGAGACAGCTGCCTGAATAACCTTTCTACCAAACGCTGTTTCCAAAGAAGCAAACACATCAAAATGGTAAAATTGAGTAAATGTATGCTAAGACGACCAAGTTGCTGCTTTGCAAATTTGATCAACTGAAGCTTCATTCTTGAAAGCCTATATGTCCTGTAGAAACAGAAGAAAGAGGCGCCACATATGATAATATTGTCTGCAAAGCAAGCCAACAATACAGAGATAAAAAACCCTAAGGGTGGCTACTCACAAGAGCAGCGGCACAACCGGAGTGCCGAGCTGGGTGGTCCGGGACCAACCGAATCGCCCGATAGACTCAAGACACACGCCAAACGTCAGGTCACGTGGTGTGGGGAGACCAATCTCAGCAGCGGATTCTCCAGTCCCCCGGCCTTCTTGTTAATCCTTTCACGCAGCAGATCTTATGAAGAAAAAAAATAGCTGGAATGAGAAGTTGCTGGGAAATGCAATCCCATCTGGAAGAGGCAGGGCTGGGCTGTGTGTCTTGAAAGCCCAAGATGTGGCAACTAATCTAGTAGAATGAGCTGTAATTCGCTTAATCAGAGACTGCCCCACCTCCAAATAAGCTTTGTGATTTTAAAAGTTTCTACCAAGATGCCAAGGAAATGGCAGAGGCTTTCTGACCTTTTCTGGAACCAGAAAAAATAACAAATAGACTAGAAGTCTTTCTGGAATCTTTATTAGCCTTAAAGGGACACTGAACCCACTGAACCCAAATGTTTTCTTTTGTGATTTAGATAGAGCATGAAATTTTAAGCAACTTTCTAATTTACTCCTATTATCAAATTTTCTTCATTCTCTTGGTATCTTTATTTGAAATGCAAGAATGTAAGTTTAGATGCCGGCCCATTTTTGGTGAACAACCTGGGTTGTTCTTGCTGTTTGGTGGATAAATTCATCCACCAATGAACAAGTGCTTTCCAGGGTCCTGAACCAAACAAATAGCTTAGATGCGTTCTATTTCAAATAAAGATACTAAGAGAACAAAGAAAGATTGATAATAGGAGTAAATTAGAAAGTTGCTTAAAATTGCATGCTCTATCTGAATCATGAAAGAAAAAAATTGGGTTCAGTGTCCCTTTAACATAATATTTCAAAGCTCTTACCACATCCGAAGAATGTAAAGACCTTTCAAGAGTATTCTTCTCTTTTCTTATTATTATTTTGATTTATATTAATATAAAGAATCCAACCTACAAAGCAAAATTATGGGATAGTATGTCGGTCCCGAGTTGCCCAGAACACCTACTACCCTTAATTAATGCTCCTATTTCTGACAAAGAGATTTCAGATAGTATAGATTCTATATCCTTACATAAAATACCGGGTCCAGATTTACTTCCTAACGAATTTTATAAAATGTTGAAACTTAATATTATTCCATATCTAAAAAAACTTTGTAATCATTATTTTGTAAATAAATCACCATGTTCGGACGCCTTCTCTGCATCCTGGACTACTCTGATTTTAAAGAAAGATAAGGATCCTCTTGAAATGGGTTCCTATAGGCCGATAGCTCTATTAAACTCTGACTACAAAATCTTAACTACTATTTTTGCCAACAGACTTTAGAGCCCTTTAAATCAAATAATCCATTCTGATCAGGTTGTTTTTCTTAAAGGCAGAAATGCTTCTGCTAAGATTAGAGAATTATTTCTTACAATAGATTATTGTTCACCAAAAGAAGCTGTATCTACTGCATTATTTAGAACGTATGAGGATATGGCTGTTCTTTCATTGGATGCGCAGAAGGCGTTCGACTCGGTGCATCACGACCATATATTTCTCTCTCTGTAAAGATTTGGTTTGTACGGGCTTTTTTTGCACTTTGTGAAAAATATTTATAACACTTCCAAAACAGCTTTATTAATCAATGGTCAATTGACAGAGAACATTACTGTAAAACAAGGGACTAGACAGTGCTGCCGCTTTCACCTCTTTTATTTATATTTAGCTATTGCTATCCATCAAAAGAATTGAAGGTATTAAAATTTGTAAAAGAGAAATTAAGGTTGCCCTTTACGCTGATGATCTCTTAATCTATATTTCTAATCTTTTGAGAAATATCCCGCAACTCTTACAAGAGATTGAAATATTTAGCACGTTCTCTGGCTGTAAAGTAAATACAACAAAATCAGAAATTTTCTGGCTCAAGGAACAGCATCCCTCTATAGTATCTATACCATTTAAAGTGGCAACACATTCATTTAAATATCTTGGCATTAATATTTTGAGAGATCCGTCTACTTGGTATGCTTTAAACATTACAAAGATACTCTCTAAGGTCAAGGAAGATTTGCACTATTGGCATCATTTGCCGCTAAACATCTCGGGAAGGGTTGCCATGTTTAAAATCATCTCTTTTCCTAACATTCTTTATGTAATCCAGAATATTCCTATAATTCTCAACAAAAAAAAAGATTTCCACAATTTTTACTCTTCTTTATCACATATTATATGGCAAGGGAAAATACCTAGAATTGCCCTGAAAAGATTATTTTTGGGAAAAGAACATGGTGGTTTGGCACTTCCCGATTTAGAATTATATAGTTCAATGTCTTTGGCGAGATTTGTTGTAGGTTGACTTGGGAATTCAAACAATTTCTCTCAAATATACCTGTTACAAACTGCTATTTGTGACTGGCCCTTTAAATGGAAGGTTGCCCTGCTTCCCTGGATTTTGGAGAAGCCTATTTGCCAGCCTCCTTCCTCATGATTATGGCCCCTGGAAGATTGTGCCCCTGAGAGTATATTGACTTTTGTTGGGTGTGTGTGGCCCTTTGGGAACCGTCTGGGGACATATTGTGACTTTGGTGAACAATGCCCCCTTTAAGACTATGTCCCCAGACCTGTGAAATGACTTGTCCCTGGCTTTCTCCCACTTGGTTCAGTTTCATTGTGTGCCATTAAGAGTTAAATTTTGTTCAGCTTCAAGAAACCTATTCTAAATACAAGTCTGCTGGGATTAGCTCTAATTAGGTTTAGTGATCAACTTTCCCATTGTCTAATCAGACTAGTATTGATAAGGTGGACTGCATTGTTTTATTGTGTGTAATGTTATCTGCTGAAGTAAATGTTGTGGCCTGTCAAAGGGAGTGTCTCTCTATCTAATATCAAATGTGTGATGGGGGATTTTATGCCTCCCCCCTGAGAGTGTCCTGTTTGCATGTAACCTCAATAAAAAGCAGGCTGTGTGCTCCAGCACATGAGACCTATTTCTGACCCTCTAACTTGCAGCTTTGACTCATGTTTGTAGGGGACAGCTTATAATCACTACAGGGATTGCTATGCTCTTCATACTCGTTTAGCTACAGGGATTGCTACAGAAGGAAGAGGTTCACCTACTGGAGCCTGGTCATAGGTCCAGGGCGCAGAGCAGACGGCGAGATACCAGCCCAGCAGCGGTGGTTAATAGAGTCTGCATTACTTATGGTGGCTACGCAGCAGTTATAGAGTGTCCACGGTGCTGCTGCTCCTTTGGTGAGCGCTAGGAGCATCCTTTTCTACGGTCCAACTTCCAGCCAGCCTGGAGGCAACCGTAACATTTGGCGGCAGCGGTGGGATTGGCGTCCTAGCGCAAGGAGCAGCACCACAACAGCACTGGTATCGTAGGAGAGTAATTGAGGGCAACGCTAGCCACTGCGCAGCGTCCCTACCTACAGCAGCATGGAGCTGACAAGATACTGGTCAGAACCATGTGAAGAGCACCTCAACCGGATCCGTCGCTATGAGGGCGCGGATTTCGTTCCAGAGGTAAAGAGGCGGCTAGTCCGATATGGTCCAGACCCTGCGCAGGAGGTAGTCAGTCGCATCATCCGGGAATTGGATACGGAGAACAAAGCGGCACGAGCCTTTGAGCGCCAACTGTGGAGTTTGAGGGTATGGACACCAGGTCTCTCTCCCCAGCCGCAGCATGTTCCACAGGGAGAGGAGAGCAGCGACCTCCCTCCCTAGCGGCAGTATACTGTGCAGAGGGAAGAGACAACCGGTCTCCTTCCCCAACCCCAACCAGAGATACCAGAGGCAGCAGGCCTCATAGACTGGTCCTGGGAGGACCCCCCAGCAGGCAGGTGGAGATGGGACCACAGTCTCTCTACCGGCCCTACAGGGATGCTGGGCAGGCGGCCCAGATCCCCAGCGACAGACCCAGCTACAGGGAGGGGAGAGCATCGACCTCCCTCCCCAGCCGGAGTGTGCCTTCCAGGGAGAGGAGACAACCGGTCTCTCTCCCCAGCCGCAGCATGTTCCACAGGAAGAGGAGAGCATCGACCTCCCTTCCCAATGGCCGCCGGAGTATCAGGAGGAGGAGGTAAGCCAATCTCCCCCTCCCCAGCTAACTCCTAACTTGGGCCCAGGGTTAACAGTGGAGATGTTAACCCCCACTGACCCCCACGTTCCCTTTGCCACCGGGCAGGACTATGCCCCAATTCCCCCAGCAGAAGAGCTGGCATCAGGACAGAGCGCTGCTGGCCTCTGCCCTACAGACCCCCTTGTTACAGGACTGGCCTGCAAACCCCTCACCCCAGCAGAAGCGCTGGCACCAGGGCAGAGTGCCGCTGGCCTCTGCCCCCCAAGTACCATCAGCTATTTGCCCAGCTGCGCCAGGAAGGCAGAGGATGCTACACTTTCATCCTATAACCTGGAACCTACAGGCCAGTGCTACTTGTTGTGGGGGGGCTGCTTTGCTGCTAGTGTTTATTTGTGGGTGGGTTGCGAGACTAACTTAGGCACTGACCGACAGAAGGTCAGGTGCCTTGTTAGTCTCCCTCCAAAAGGGGAGATATGTTACAAACTGCTATTTGTGACTGGCCCTTTAAATGGAAGGTTGCCCTGCTTCCCTGGATTTTGGAGAAGCCTATTTGCCAGCCTCCTTCCTCATGACTATGGCCCCTGGAAGATTGTGCCCCTGAGAGTATATTGACTTTTGTTGGGTGTGTGTGGCCCTTTGGGAACCGTCTGGGGACATATTGTGACTTTGGTGAACAATGCCCCCTTTAAGACTATGTCCCCAGACCTGTGAAATGACTTGTCCCTGGCTTTCTCCCACTTGGTTCAGTTTCATTGTGTGCCATTAAGAGTTAAATTTTGTTCAGCTTCAAGAAACCTATTCTAAATACAAGTCTGCTGGGATTAGCTCTAATTAGGTTTAGTGATCAACTTTCCCATTGTCTAATCAGACTAGTATTGATAAGGTGGACTGCATTGTTTTATTGTGTGTAATGTTATCTGCTGAAGTAAATGTTGTGGCCTGTCAAAGGGAGTGTCTCTCTATCTAATATCAAATGTGTGATGGGGGATTTTATGCCTCCCCCTGAGAGTGTCCTGTTTGCATGTAACCTCAATAAAAAGCAGGCTGTGTGCTCCAGCACATGAGACCTATTTCTGACCCTCTAACTTGCAGCTTTGACTCATGTTTGTAGGGGACAGCTTATAATCACTACAGGGATTGCTATGCTCTTCATACTCCCTTAGCTACAGGGATTGCTACAGAAGGAAGAGGTTCACCTACTGGAGCCTGGTCATAGGTCCAGGGCGCAGAGCAGACGGCGAGATACCAGCCCAGCAGCGGTGGTTAATAGAGTCTGCATTACTTATGGTGGCTACGCAGCAGTTATAGAGTGTCCACGGTGCTGCTGCTCCTTTGGTGAGCGCTAGGAGCATCCTTTTCTACGGTCCAACTTCCAGCCAGCCTGGAGGCAACCGTAACAATACCCATATTCACCTATACCCATCCTTCATTGTAATCTTAAAACTATCCCTAGTTCAGTTAAAAGCCTAAACTCGGTATATAATCTACTTTTAGCCTGGCAGAAGATATGTACAAAAATGGGTTTTATTTATGCAATTTCTAATCATCATTACTATGGGATATCCTGAATTTATCCCTGGAATTTATACGAAAGTGTTTAAAAAATTGACCCATTTAGGGCTCTTTAAATTAGCACAATTTGTAGATTTCAATTTAAAAATAGTCAACACTTTCTATAACCTGAAAGAAGAGTATCTTTTAGACAATAAGGGCTTTTTTTTGCCTATCTTCAGAAAAGACATTATATCCTTAATATCATTACCATACACGGGTGGAACTGGACCTGGGTAAAACTAGATTCCTGGATTAAACTAGCTCAGAATGGTCCCTCTTCCATCTCTCCCTGGTACAGAACTTTATTGGGACTCAGAGGAGATGAACATTTTATTTATATTTTCAACAATGGGAACCTCTACGTGTAAACTCTCATATTTATGATACAAAGCATTCTATTAATAAGGTGCGTGAAACTACATTATCGGCTTCCTGGAGAGAATCACATCTCAAACTCTTATACATGACTTATTACACTCCGTATAAGGGACATAAATGGTTCAATCTAGATTTTAACAAATGCCCTAAATGTCAACTACTAGGAGCTGACCTAATGCATATGCTGTGGGAATGCCCTAAGATAAAAAGGTAGAATACTTGATTAATACGGTCTTAAAGATATCCCTTTTAACCTTTTCCAAGTATAATATAGTCCTTCTCTCCCCCTATAATACAGACCTGCCCAATAATAAAGTCATTAACTCCTTCATTTTGTGCATAAGAAGCTTCATCTTCCACAAGTGGAAAGATAAGGCAATACCTAAATTTACAGAAATGAGTTTTATTAAAAAGCAATGTATTATCGAACAGAGAGACACAGATACTAATTTAGAACCCCAAAACTCGTCTTTTTTTGGAAAATTATCAATTTTCATTAAGTCACTCTCTAATGAAGAACAAGATATTACTATATTCCCATTTAGAGAAACAGACTTAGTCCTACTTTGAATATGGCAGGTTCAATAGGTTGGATTAAAAAGGGAGAGAGAGGGGGAACTACTATTATTAGTATTATTTTGTTGTTGTCAGTCTTATTTTAACACAGATATTGGGATATTTCGAATCATATGTATTGACAGTCTTATATGTTTGATCATAATATTCTGTGTTTTTTTTTTTGTTTTCTTCTTTTGCTTTTTGTATCCTGTCGATTGATAAATAAAAGAATTAAAAAAAAAAAAAAAGAGTATTCTTAGGATTAGAAAAAGCAGAGTGAAGTAAGGGCGCTCTCAGCTAAAGATAACTGTGTGTGTGATATTTTGAGAAAAAACAAACCTTAGTGAATGTGCTTATAATAAAATCTGTGTAAGCTACTGTTTATACAGAAATATTCGATGAGATATTATCCTAAAAATATATAAAAAACAAATATAAACACTTGTGCAAAACAATAAAGTGTAAAGTAAATCCTTCTCATAAAAAACACTGTGGTATGTAAGGTCAGGCACTGGATATGTATCAACCAAATGAGGAGCTATTATCCATAAAATAATATCTATTAATTAGTTGCAAGTGGGATAAACCGTTTTCTCTGCTATCTCTTATTAAAATGCAATATTGACAGATTAATATAAACACCTAAGTGATTGGTACTAAAAAAATTAAGGCCTAGATTTGGAGTTCGGCGGTAAAAGGGCTGTTAACGCTCCGCGGGCTTTTTTCTGGCCGCACCATAAAATTAACTCTGGTATCGAGAGTTTAATCAAATGCTGCGTTAGGCTCCAAAAAAGGAGCGTAGAGCATTTTTACCGCAAATGCAACTCTCGATACCAGAGTTGCTTACGGACGCGGCCGGCCTCAAAAACGTGCTCGTGCACGATTCTCCCATAGGAAACAATGGGGCTGTTTGAGCTGAAAAAAAACCTAACACCTGCAAAAAAGCAGCGTTCAGCTCCTAACGCAGCCCCATTGTTTCCTATGGGGAAACACTTCCTACGTCTGCACCTAACACTCTAACATGTACCCCGAGTCTAAACACCCCTAACCTTACACTTATTAACCCCTAATCTGCCGCCCCCGCTATCGCTGAACCCTGCATTATATTATTAACCCCTAATCTGCCGCTCCGTACACCGCCGCAACCTACGTTATCCCTATGTACCCCTAATCTGCTGCCCTAACATCGCCGACCCCTATATTATATTTATTAACCCCTAATCTGCCCCCCTCAACGTCGCCGACACCTGCCTACACTTATTAACCCCTAATCTGCCGAGCGGACCTCACCGCTACTATAATAAAGTTATTAACCCCTAATCCGCCTCACTAACCCTATCATAAATAGTATTAACCCCTAATCTGCCCTCCCTAACATCGCCGTCACCTACCTTCAATTATTAACCCCTAATCTTCCGATCGGAGCTCACCGCTATTCTAATAAATGGATTAACCCCTAAAGCTAAGTCTAACCCTAACACTAACACCCCCCTAAGTTAAATATAATTTTTATCTAACGAAATAAATTAACTCTTATTAAATAAATGATTCCTATTTAAAGCTAAATACTTACCTGTAAAATAAATCCTAATATAGCTACAATATAAATTATAATTATATTATAGCTATTTTAGGATTAATATTTATTTTACAGGCAACTTTGTAATTATTTTAACCAGGTACAATAGCTATTAAATAGTTAAGAACTATTTAATAGTTACCTAGTTAAAATAATAACAAATTTACCTGTAAAATAAATCCTAACCTAAGATATAATTAAACCTAACACTACCCTATCAATAAAATAATTAAATAAACTACCTACAATTACCTACAATTAACCTAACACTACACTATCAATAAATTAATTAAACGCAATTCCTACAAATAAATACAATTAAATAAACTAGCTAAAGTACAAAAAATAAAAAAGAACTAAGTTACAGAAAATAAAAAAATATTTACAAACATAAGAAAAATATTACAACAATTTTAAACTAATTACACCTACTCTAAGCCCCCTAATAAAATAACAAAGCCCCCCAAAATAAAAAATTCCCTACCCTATTCTAAATTAAAAAAGTTACAAGCTCTTTTACCTTACCAGCCCTGAACAGGGCCCTTTGCGGGGCATGCCCCAAGAAGTTCAGCTCTTTTGCCTGTAAAAAAAAACATACAATACCCCCCCCCCCCAACATTACAACCCACCACCCACATACCCCTAATCTAACCCAAACCCCCCTTAAATAAACCTAACACTAATCCCCTGAAGATCTTCCTACCTTGTCTTCACCATCCAGGTATCACCGATCCGTCCTGGCTCCAAGATCTTCATCCAACCCAAGCGGGGGTTGGCGATCCATAATCCGGTGCTGAAGAGGTCCAGAAGAGGCTCCAAAGTCTTCCTCCTATCCGGCAAGAAGAGGACATCCGGACCGGCAAACATCTTCTCCAAGCGGCATCTTCGATCTTCTTCCATCCGGAGCGAAGCGGCAGGATCCTGAAGACCTCCAGCGCGGAACATCCATCCGGACCGACGACTGAACGACGAATGACTGTTCCTTTAAGGGACGTCATCCAAGATGGCGTCCCTCGAATTCCGATTGGCTGATAGGATTCTATCAGCCAATCGGAATTAAGGTAGGAATTTTCTGATTGGCTGATGGAATCAGCCAATCAGAATCTAGTTCAATCCGATTGGCTGATCCAATCAGCCAATCAGATTGAGCTCGCATTCTATTGGCTGTTCCGATCAGCCAATAGAATGCGAGCTCAATCTGATTGGCTGATTGGATCGGCCAATCGGATTGAACTAGATTCTGATTGGCTGATTCCATCAGCCAATCAGAAAATTCCTACCTTAATTCCGATTGGCTGATAGAATCCTATCAGCCAATCGGAATTCGAGGGACGCCATCTTGGATGACGTCCCTTAAAGGAACAGTCATTCGTCGTTCAGTCGTCGGTCCGGATGGATGTTCCGCGCTGGAGGTCTTCAGGATCCTGCCGCTTCGCTCCGGATGGAAGAAGATCGAAGATGCCGCTTGGAGAAGATGTTTGCCGGTCCGGATGTCCTCTTCTTGCCGGATAGGAGGAAGACTTTGGAGCCTCTTCTGGACCTCTTCAGCACCGGATTATGGATCGCCAACCCCCGCTTGGGTTGGATGAAGATCTTGGAGCCAGGACGGATCGGTGATACCTGGATGGTGAAGACAAGGTAGGAAGATCTTCAGGGGATTAGTGTTAGGTTTATTTAAGGGGGGTTTGGGTTAGATTAGGGGTATGTGGGTGGTGGGTTGTAATGTTGGGGGGGGGGTATTGTATGTTTTTTTTTACAGGCAAAAGAGCTGAACTTCTTGGGGCATGCCCCGCAAAGGGCCCTGTTCAGGGCTGGTAAGGTAAAAGAGCTTGTAACTTTTTTAATTTAGAATAGGGTAGGGAATTTTTTATTTTGGGGGGCTTTGTTATTTTATTAGGGGGCTTAGAGTAGGTGTAATTAGTTTAAAATTGTTGTAATATTTTTCTTATGTTTGTAAATATTTTTTTATTTTCTGTAACTTAGTTCTTTTTTATTTTTTGTACTTTAGCTAGTTTATTTAATTGTATTTATTTGTAGGAATTGTGTTTAATTAATTTATTGATAGTGTAGTGTTAGGTTAATTGTAGGTAATTGTAGGTAGTTTATTTAATTATTTTATTGATAGGGTAGTGTTAGGTTTAATTATATCTTAGGTTAGGATTTATTTTACAGGTAAATTTGTTATTATTTTAACTAGGTAACTATTAAATAGTTCTTAACTATTTAATAGCTATTGTACCTGGTTAAAATAATTACAAAGTTGCCTGTAAAATAAATATTAATCCTAAAATAGCTACAATGTAATTATAATTTATATTGTAGCTATATTAGGGTTTATTTTACAGGTAAGTATTTAGCTTTAAATAGGAATCATTTATTTAATAAGAGTTAATTAATTTCGTTAGATGTAAATTATATTTAACTTAGGGGGGTGTTAGTGTTAGACTTAGCTTTAGGGGTTAATCCATTTATTAGAATAGCGGTGAGCTCCGATCGGAAGATTAGGGGTTAATAATTGAAGGTAGGTGTCGGCGATGTTAGGGAGGGCAGATTAGGGGTTAATACTATTTATGATAGGGTTAGTGAGGCGGGTTAGGGGTTAATAACTTTATTATAGTAGCGGTGCGGTCCGCTCGGCAGATTAGGGGTTAATAAGTGTAGGCAGGTGTCGGCGACGTTGTGGGGGGCAGATTAGGGGTTAATAAATATAATATAGGGGTCGGCGGTGTTAGGGGTAGCAGATTAGGGGTACATAGGGATAACGTAGGTGGCGGCGCTTTGCGGTCGGAAGATTAGGGGTTAATTATTTTAAGTAGCTGGCGGCGATGTTGTGGGGGACAGGTTAGGGGTTAATAAATATAATACAGGGGTCGGCGGGGTTAGGGGCAGCAGATTAGGGGTACATAAATATAACGTAGGTGGCGGTCGGCAGATTAGGGGTTAAAAATTTTAATCGAGTGTCGGCGATGTGGGGGGGCCTCGGTTTAGGGGTACATAGGTAGTTTATGGGTGTTAGTGTACTTTAGGGTACAGTAGTTAAGAGCTTTATGAACCGGCGTTAGCCAGAAAGCTCTTAACTCCTGCTTTTTTTCAGGCGGCTGGAATCTTGTCGTTAGAGCTCTAACGCTCACTTCAGAAACGACTCTAAATACCAGCGTTAGAAAGATCCCATTGAAAAGATAGGCTACGCAAATGGCGTAGGGGGATCTGCGGTATGGAAAAGTCGCGGCTGAAAAGTGAGCGTTAGACCCTTACCTACACGACTCCAAATACCAGCGGGCGGCCAAAACCAGCGTTAGGAGCCTCTAACGCTGGTTTTGACGGCTACCGCCGAACTCCAAATCTAGGCCTTATTCTATACAGACTGCTAGATATTTTAAAATATTTAATAAGATAGTTCCATCAAAATTAATATAGACACTGATATAAAATAATTATATAAAATAGTAGAGGGCAGATTCTCTTCTCATAAAACAGTGCAATCGAATAAGGTCAGATAATACATATGAACCAAACAAATATGTGGTTAATGACAGAATTTTTTTTTCTACTGATGGTTACAATTGAGAAAAGAACCGTTTTCTGTGTTACCTTTGTAAGAAATACAATGTTGAACGGACTTATATAATTATAAACATATACCTATAAAAGCTTTCCAACTAACTGTTTGGAATCAGTCTCTAAAATTCATAGAAACAATAAAAAGTTCATAGGGTGAGAGTTCATTACGGCTTGCTGAAATTCAGAGTAGTGAAGTGGTGCAATATTTGTTCTCAAAGATCGTACCTTTTTAGGCTGTTAAGAAGTGGCTTACAGGATCGTACCTTATTTGTGCTATTTTAGACTGCAGGGTATCCAAATTCGTCCTGTGTCCTACAGGACGAATCTACAAACGATAGGACGCAGGACGAATTTGGATACCCTGCAGTCTAAAATAGCACAAATAAGGTACGATCCTGTAAGCCACTTCTTAACAGCCTAAAAAGGTACGATCTTTGAGAACAAATATTGCACCACTTCACTACTCTGAATTTCAGCAAGCCGTAATGAACTCTCACCCTATGAACTTTTTATTGTTTCTATGAATTTTAGAGACTGATTCCAAACAGTTAGTTGGAAAGCTTTTATAGGTATATGTTTATAATTATATAAGTCCGTTCAACATTGTATTTCTTACAAAGGTAACACAGAAAACGGTTCTTTTCTCAATTGTAACCATCAGTAGAAAAAAAAATTCTGTCATTAACCACATATTTGTTTGGTTCATATGTATTATCTGACCTTATTCGATTGCACTGTTTTATGAGAAGAGAATCTGCCCTCTACTATTTTATATAATTATTTTATATCAGTGTCTATATTAATTTTGATGGAACTATCTTATTAAATATTTTAAAATATCTAGCAGTCTGTATAGAATTCATTTTTTTAGTACCAATCACTTAGGTGTTTATATTAATCTGTCAATATTGCATTTTAATAAGAGATAGCAGAGAAAACGGTTTATCCCACTTGCAACTAATTAATAGATATTATTTTATGGATAATAGCTCCTCATTTGGTTGATACATATCCAGTGCCTGACCTTACATACCACAGTGTTTTTTATGAGAAGGATTTACTTTACACTTTATTGTTTTGCACAAGTGTTTATATTTGTTTTTTATATATTTTTAGGATAATATCTCATCGAATATTTCTGTATAAACAGTAGCTTACACAGATTTTATTATAAGCACATTCACTAAGGTTTGTTTTTTCTCAAAATATCACACACACAGTTATCTTTAGCTGAGAGCGCCCTTACTTCACTCTGCTTTTTCTAGTTCACAATTTTAGATTGAAGGATCTAAATTTATAAGTGAGGAGTCTGATACCTTATACTTGACACTAGCGCACTATTATTCACACTTTGTTCATCACTATTCTTAGGATTAGGACACAAGGAAGGAACAATAATTTCTCTATTGATGGTGTTAGAATTCACAACTTTAGGTAAAAATGTAAACGAAGTCTGCAATACAGCTTAATCTGGATTAAAAATCAGATAAGGAGACTCGCAAGAGAAAGCTGACAATTCAGAAATTCTTCTAGCAGAAGAGATGGCCAAGAGAAATAACACTTTCCAAAAAAGTAGTTTAATATCCAAAGAATGCATAGGCTCAAAAGGAGGAGCCTGCAAAAACCTTAAAACCAAATTGAGGATCCAAGGAGGAAAAATTGATTTAATAACAGGTTTGATACGAATCAAGCCTGAACAAAACAGTGAATATCAGGAAGTTTTGCAATCTTTCTATGAAATAAAACAGAAAGAGCAGATATTTGTCCTTTCAAAGTATTTGCAGACAAACCTTTATCCAAACCATCCTGAAGAAACTGTAGAATCCAAGTAATTCTAAAATAATGCCAAGACAAATTATTAATGGAAAACCATGAAATATAGGTTTTCCAAACCCTATGATAAATCTTCCTTGAAACAGACTTACGAGCCTGCATCATAGTGTTAATTACTGAGTCAGCGAAACCTCTATGACTAAGAACTAAGTGTTCAATTTCCATGCCTAGAGATTTGAGATCCTGATGTAAAACTGGGCCTTGAGACAGAAGGAACAAAACTGGCAACTGGACATTTGGACAAGGTCTGCATACCAAAACCTGTGAGGCCATGCTGGTGCTATCAGAAACACATAAGATTGTTCCATTATGATCTTGGAGATCACCTTTGGAAGAAGAACTAGAGGCAGAAAAATATAAGCAGGTTGGTAAAACCAGGGAACTGCAAGAGCATCCATCATTTCCGCCTGAGGATCCCTGGACCTGGAAAGGTATCTGGGAAGTTTCTTGTTCAGACGAGAGGCAATCAGATCTATTTCTGGAAGACCCCACATCTGTACAAGTTGAAAAAACACATCTAGATGGAGAGACCACTCCCCCGGATGTAGAGAATGACGGCTGAGATAATCCGCTTCCCAATTGTCTACACCTGGGATATGAATCGCAGAGATTTCACAAGAGTTGGATTCCGCCCAAGAAAGGATCAGAGAAACTTCTTTCGTTGCTAGGGGACTGCGAGTCCCCCTTGACGATTAACATATGCCACTGTTGTGATATTGTCTGTTTGAAAACGAATGTAAAGTTCTCTCTTCAATAGAGGCCAAGCCTGAAGAGCTCTGAAAATAGCACAGAGTTCTAAAATATTTATTGGTAACCTCGCTTCTTGAGGATTTCACACCCCTTGTGCTGTCAGAGACCCCCAGACAGCTCCCCAACCTGTGAGACTTGCATCTGTTGTGATCACAGTCCAGGAAGGACGACCAAAGGAGGCCCCTTGAACAATAAGGTGATGGTTTAACCACCAAGTTAGAGAGAGTTGAGTGTTGGGATTTAAGTATATCAACTATGATAACTGAGTATAATCCCTGCACTACTGGTGCAACATGCAAAGCTGCAGAGGTCTCATATGAAAACGAGCAAAGGGGATTGCGTCCTATGTTGCAATCATGAGACCTAAAACTTCCATGCACATAGCCACTGAAGGGAATGATAGAGACCCGAAGGTTTAGACAAGCTAAGACCAATTTTGTCTGAGGAATCAAGAAACTCTTTGGTAAATTGATCCTCCAACCATGTCTTTGAAGAAACAACGTTAGTTGTTTTGTGTGAGATTCTGCTAAATGAAAAGATTGAGCTAGTACTTTATAATAATGTTAAAATGTATATTTAAATACTTTTAGTAGCGTTAAGTTTTTTAATATGTAATTTAGTTTATTTAATTGGTAGTTTAATTTCATTTTAGTATAATAGTTAGGGTAGGTTAATTATAGTTTAAAATTAGTTTATTTTAATTCTACAGGTAAGTTTTAATTTATATTAAGGTAGGGATCTTGTAATTTTAATTTAAAGTTAAGGGGTTGTTAGGTTTAGGGGTTAATAGCTTAATTTAGTTTTTGGTGATGTGGGGGGCTGACAGTTTAGGGGTTAATATGTTTATTTAGTGGTGGCGATGTCGGGAAGCGGCGGAATAGGGGTTAATATTTATATTAGTGGCGGCGATGTCAGGAGCTGCAGATTAGGGGTTAATAGGTTTATTATAGTGGCGGCGATGCGGGAGGGCGGCGGTTTAAGGGTTAATAGGTAGTTTATGGGTGTAAGTGTACTTTGTAGCAGTTTAGTTGGTATAAATAATGTTGGGAAAAACCCAAATAACAGCGTCATTGCCCCGTACTTGGTGCACATGTTTTTGGCGGCTTTTTTTTATAAATATGGAGATCTTATTTAGATCCGCGGCCGAGATGTTAGGCGAGCGAATTGACGCCCGTGAATGCAACATAATTGACGCTTTGATAAATATCCTCCATAGATTTGACATTAATCTTAATTAAACCAAATATAGCATCACAAATGAAATGATTTGTATGTTGAAGTAAAAGAACAAAACTAGATAGTTCAGGATCTGATATCTGCTGCACTAAACTGTCCAACCAAAAAGTTGAAGCAGCAGCAACATCAGCCATAGAAATAGCTGGTCTAATAATATAGCCAGTATGTAAATATGCTCTTCTAAGGTAAGATTCAAGCTCCCTATCTAAAGGATCCTTAAAACAAGTACTATATTCCATAGGAATAGTAGTACGTTTGGCAAGAGTGGAAATAGCCCCATCAACCATAGGGACCTTTTCCCAAAACTCTAGACTAGCCACAGGTAAAGGATACAACTTGTTAAACCTAGAAGAAGGGTTAAAAGAGGTACCAAGTTTAGACCATTCTTTAGCAATCATATTGGAGATAGCATCTGGAATAGGAAAAACTTCAGGAGTAACCTCAGAAATCTTAAATACAGAATTTAAACGATAATTAGCTTTGCTTTTAGGAGGACTAGACTCCTCAATACCCAAAGGAAACAATACTTCCTTTAATAGACCATGAATATGTTCAATTTTAAATAAAAAAGATTTGTCAATTTCTGTCTCTGATGCAGGATCCTCTGAGTCAGAGGAACCCTCATCAGTAGAGGATATTTCAGTATGCTGTCGGTCAGTACAAAATTAATTAGATCTATGACAAGTTTGGAAAGACCTTTTACGTTTATTTGAAAATGGAATAGCAGTCATAGCCTTCTCTATGGCTGCAGCAATAAAAATGGTCATATCTACAGGAATATCAGGTAAATTAGACTGAGAAGGAATAACAGTAGATGTATTTGTACTCATAGAAATATTATCAGCATGTAATAATGTGTCATAACAAATGCCACATAATTGAGCTAACAAAATAAGATCAGCTTGTTTACAACAAACACACTTAGCTTTGGTAGAATTGTGTTCAGGCAGCTTAGTTCCTACAGTAACATCAGAGGCAGGATCAGTTTGAGACATCTTGCAAAATGTAACAAAAAATAACATTTAAACAAAATATTCAATTTCCTCAAAATAGCAGTTTTAGGAATGCTTATTGTAAATGCTTATGGTAACATTCTTATACAAAAAGTAAAATCAAAAGCAAGCATTAGAGGAAGAGGCTTAATATAACAAATTTTGGTGCCAAGAATGACGCACTGAAAAGACGCAACTCGGGTCATAACAGGCGTGACTTCACGCCAAAAATTACGCAATAAAATGACGCAACTCGCGTCACAGCAGGCACGATTTCGCTCCATTTCAAAATAAAAGATGCAATTTGCGTCATTGCGAGCCTAATTTGCCCGCAAAAATTTTAAAAACAGACTCCATGTTAACAGCTAACCGGAACCCCAGGATAGAAGAAAAAAAAAATACTTAAATTCTCCTATAAACATAATTTCCATTCTGAAACTGTGTGACTGCAAAGGGAAAAATTAACAGACCTGACTCATGGCTAATATATGCAATATACATTAAGAACGTTATAATATAAAGTGCCTTACATAGCTGAGAGTGTCTTAAAAATGATATATACTTTCCATAAGACACCCATCCACATATAGCAGAGAGCCAAACCAGTAATGAAACATATCGGCAGAGGTAATGGTACAAGAGTATATTGTCAATCTATAAAGGGAGGCAGCAGATAAATCCCTGTGATCGATTTACAGAGAACCTTAGAATAGATTTCCCATAGGCGAAAACATGACATCATCAGGCAATACTCCCTTCACATCCCTCAGACAAACACTGTACTTAGAGAGGAACTGGGCTTCAATATGCTTAGAAGCGCCTTTCACAGAAGAATCAAGCACATAATGCTTCACCACCTCCTAAGGAGGCAAAGTTTGTAAAACTAACGTATGAGTGAGGTAGGAGGTGTATTTATAGGCATTTGAGGTTTGGGAAACTTTGCCCCCTCCTGGTAGGAATGTATATCCCATACGTCACCAGCTCATGGATTCTTGCCACCTATATGAAATATATATATATATATGTGTGTAGTTCCAGAGGACAGGAGCAGCACGTGCGAAGTCTTGGAGGCGGGAGTGGGACGTAGAGATAACAGGAGTGTAGAGACGTAGGTCAGAGGTTGATTGAAGAGGACGGGATGGGGAATATTTCACAATGAGAGAGGAAATACAGTTGGGAGTTAGACTGTGCTTTGTAGGTTAGGGCTAATACTTTAAATTGTATTCTGGAGTGTATGGGGAGCCAGTGTAGAGACTGGCAGAGCAGAGCAGCTGATGTAGATCGTCGACTTAGGTGGATGAGTCTAGCAGTAGCATTCATAATAGATTGGAGGGAGGAGAGGCAGTGTTTTGGGAGGCCATTTAGGAGTAGATTGCAATAATCAATGTGTGACAGGATGAGGGAATGATTAAGTATTTTTGTAGTTTTTTGAGTAAGGAAGGGACAAATTCTGAAAATGTTGCGTAGGTGTGAACTGCAGGATTTGGTAAGCGTTTGTATATGTGGGTTGAATGTTAGTTCTGAGTCTAGTGTGACCCCAAGGCAGTGGACCTGGGGGGAGGTGTTGAGAATAGAGTCTCCAACCATCAGAGAAATGTCAGGTGTCGGATGCCTCGAAGAGGGGGGAATAAGAAGCTGCTCAGTTTTGGACAGATTGAGTTGGAGGTAGTGTAAAGACAACCAAGAGAAAATTTCAGAGAGGCAGTTGGAAATCTGGTTGAGTAAAGAGGGAGAGATATCAGGAGAGGAAATATAGATTTGGGTATCATCAGCATATAGGTGGTACTGGAATCCATAGGCGGATATAAGTTTTCCAAGACTGGATGTATAAAGAAAGAAAAGCAAGGGGCCCAAGACAGAGCCTTGCGGTACTCCAACTGAGAGAGGCATAGGATCACAAGATATGTTGTTAAAGGAAACTGAAAACGAGCGGTTTGAAAGATATGATGCAAACCAGGAGAGGGCTGTGTCTTGGATGCCAAATGAATGTAGTATTTTTAGGAGGAGAGGATGGTCAACTATGTCAAAAGCTGCGGACAGGTCAAGAAGAATTAGTAAGGAGTAATGGCATTTTGCTTTAGCTGATAACAGGTAATTTGTTACTTTATTAAGAGCTGTTTCTGTTGAGTGTTTAGGGCGGAAACCAGATTGTAGTGGATCAAGTAAGGAGTTAGTTGTGAGAAATTGAGTTAGCCGATTATAGACTAGTTGTTCCAATAATTTTGAAGCAAAGGGAAGTAAGGAGACCGGTCGATAGTTAGAAGGCGTGGAGGGGTCAAACGAGGGCTTTTTTAGGATTGGTATGATTGACGCATGCTTGAATGTGTCAGGAAATGTGCCAGCAGTGAGAGATTGGTTAAAGAGATGAGTTAGGGTAGGGGTTAGTGAAGCAGAGAGAGAGAGGGAATAAGTCATGAAGGAATAGGGTCAAGTGGGCAGGTTGTGAGATGAGCCAAGGATAGGAGTGCAGAGACTTCTTCCTCTGTTACAGGAGGGAAGTAGCATAGATTTTTGTTAATAGAAGGGGTGGGTAGGATCGCTGGGTTTGCGGGGTGCGAGGTGCAGATCTCTTTTCTAACGGTGTAAATTTTATTTTTGAAGTGATCAGCAATAATTTGAGCAGCGAGGTTGGTAGTGGGCGGGGGGGCAGGTGTGTATGTATGTATATATATATATATATGTTTGTGTATGTATGTATGTATGTATATATATATATGTGTGTGTGTGTATAATGTATGTATGTATGTATGTATATGTGTGTGCGTATGTATGTATATATATATGTGTGTGTGTGTGTGTGTGTGTGTGTGTGTATATGTATATACATATATATAACAAACAGAAAGATAATCAGCGCTTCTAAGGTAGGGATAAAAAATTGAAAATATAATAAAAATAAAATAGATGATTACTTAGTTTAAAAATAAATTAATAATTATAATAAACATTCAAAAATTGATGACAGATATCACCATGAAATATTACTTGCAAAAAGAATAGTAGTCAACAATAGTCAATATAGTCAATTAGGATAAGATCCAAAATCCACACTCTTTCATTTAATCCGGGGTTTCAGACAGTCAGAGTGGTATCAGACCTCACAAACAAGTGTATATGGTGGTTTGTAGCCTGCACTTGTGTCTACACCTAGGTGTATGCTGCTCTCCTGGGGTTGTATCAACAATAGCCCCCTGAGTGAAGACAACAAAAAATGGAAAAACATAAAAGGAGAAGCACAACCGGACTCAAGTGAGATACTTAAATAACAAGAATACAACTTTAAAAATGAGGTATTAAGCGCATCAGATTTAAAAAATAAACAAGCGCATCACATGTGTGTCTTTAATACAGGCGAATGCCATGAAGTCTTACTGCGTCCTCCTGACTCCCTGTTCACCTTGTAATCTAACTAGATCAGCTGTTAGACAATAGTCTCCAGAAGAACCATCTCAGGTACAGCGGGAGTCTTTTTGGCTGGATTTGTTAGCGGTTTGTGTGAGCAGTCTTTTAGTTAACACCTGCTGCTGTAGTATACACTTTCTGCGAATACCTGTGGGTGTGTTCTGCTTTCAACGGACGTTTCGTTCCCCAACGTGGGAACTTTGTCAAAAGATTGATTCTGATACGTGCATATTGGAATCCTTAAATACCCTGATTGCATGGTTACGGGTATAGATAGGTAAATACTTTTTTATCATTTAGGTTGAAAATATTATACATATAAATGCCTATGAACAGCAATAATACAAACAGTAATACGAACAAGTATATTTCAATATTGGGAAGTATAGTTATTCCTATTCCGTATTTTTATACATATACTTGGATGCCTTAAAAAGATCGTAAATTTTTGTATACATAATTAATGCTTATATACATAGTTTTAGGACATATAGTTAAGGTATAACGTGTTATTGTTCGCAGTTCTAAAGAGGAATTTTTTGCTCAATGTTAAGATACCTGTTATGTCTAACTGTACATTTTTATAAAAGTTAAAAAAGTGATACATGTCGATACATTTTCATGGTTTGTTATATTAAAATACTCTCCAATTAAGGATATAGTAACCATTCATGTACCTTGTTGTAATATCGATGGTACCTAATATATTATGGCATCTAGAGTGATATTCCCCCCATTTTATAGACCTATCTATATGTATTGAAAATTAATAAAAGAGCTATTGAGTTTAGAAAAGGTAACAGAATTAGTTATTTTTGGTGTATTATAGTTTCTAAAACTATAGAAGACTGCTTTTAGCTCTATATATATATAATTTGAATAAAAAACAGTAGTAGTCTTGCTAGATTATTATGATTTCTTATTACCGTCTAATTTTCTGATAATTATTTGGGCAAGGGTTTTGGGTTTAACTATTTCACCATATGTGAAATGTGAAATTCCAATAATCATTACCCTGATTCTATAAATGCCTTAAAAGATGGAGTGAATATTTGATTTGTGTCTCTAATAGAGGTATAAATTAATGCAATAACATATATAAATACCTATATATACAAAAAAGGACACAAATGTTATCAGACAAACCTAGAATAAGAATGCCTGTATATCTAGGTCTATATTTAAACCCTCTGGATGTAAACTTTTGAGAGTATAAATCCAGAAGGTTTCCCTTCTCCTGAGTTTTAATAATCTATTGTGATCTAGTTTATTGGGTGGGATCCATTCTATCACCTTTACTGTAAGACCTGCTGGATTGCTGTTGTGCTCATCTAAAATGCTCTGATACACTGTGGTTCTCAAACAAATTTTCTATATTTCTGATATGTTCTGTTATCCTATATTTTAGTTTTCGTTTGGTTCTTCCAATATAGATTTTACCACATTTGCATGTACGTTGGTACACAACATATGTGCTGTCAGAGCTACAGGTATTTTTACATTGATATGATTTTGATTTATTAAAATTATAGAATGTTTCCTCACTATTAGCATAGGGACATATGCTACAATCTTTCTTCCTACATCTAATTAGTCGATTCTTAGCATTCCCACATGTTTTTTATTGAGGTCTTTTTTGTTGTGTTCTCTCTTTTTTTTAGGTGCGAATATATATTTTTTAGATTATTATTTATTTTATAAACAATATAAGTTTTTTTTGTCTATGTGTGTTCCTAGGATTGGGTCCTTCAGCAGAATTCCCCAATGTTTATTTATAATTCTCTGAATATCTCTATGGTTTTCATTATAAGTTGTTATACATCTAATATTTGATTTGTTATGTTGTTCATTATTAGATTTCGTACCGTTGGAATAATTTTTCTTTTTATATTCAGGGTCTGTTCTATTAATGTTGAGTACTTTCTCATTAGCACTAACCACCGATGATTCAGAGTAGCCTTTCTGTATGAATTTATCAGTGAATATTTATTTTTATAGTCAGTTAGATTTGTGCAATTTCTGCCCATATGGTATGTTTTGTAAGTGACCACTACTGGCTCTTAGGCAGCTCTTTTTATCTGTGGGCTTTCTGTAGTTATTGAAAATTATTTTATCTAATTGTGAAGAGAGAATGAGGTCTAGAAATTCAATATGTACTTCATTAATTTTTCCCATGAATGTCAAATTCATGTCATTGCTATTTAGATGTTTTATGAAGTTTTATGCTTCAGTTTGGTTACCTTCCCATAAGACAATAATATCATCTATAAATATATGGTATTTAATGACATTACTTTTGTATGGGTTATTTTTCCACACATAGTTATCCTCAAATTCTGCCATATATATATTGGCAAAAGATGGGGCAAATGTTGTCCCCATCGCTGTGCCATTGATTTGTTCATAAAAAATACCATTAAAACAGAAATAATTATGGTTTAAATATAATTGATGCCCTCTCCTATAAAATCAATATGTTTATCTAGTATTTGACTAGTCTTGCTCAGTTGGTTAAGGATAGCACTTGTACCCTTTTTATAAGGTATGTTCGTTTAGAGAGCTGTGACATCACAGGTAATCCATAGGTTATGTTTATTCCAATTGTGGTTCTCAAATATTTTAATAACATCTGTAGTGTCTTTTAAATACGCTCTCTTATTACTCACTATGGGTTGTAGATAGTGGTCTATATATTTTGAGAGGTTACTACAGAGGGAACCTATCCCAGAGATGATTGGTCTTCCGGGGGGATTTTGTCTGTCCTTATGGACCTTTGGGAGGTGGTAAAAGATCACCACTTTGGGATTGGGAATGTAAATATAGTTGTATTCTTCGTTGTTAATGATATTTTGGAATAACAAACATTTTATATATATATATATATATATATATATATTCATTTCTATGCTGTATTTTGGGGTTAAGCGTATAATTTAAAAACGTGTTTTTAGCTGGTCAAATTTTCATTGCTTCAATTACACAGTAGGGGCTATTAACAAGTCTATGCTAATCACTATGTAGTCAGAATTTTACTTGCTTATCTAGTTTTAGGCCTAGAATGTTGTCTCCATACATTCCATGATGCGTGCTTATTTGGTTGACCAACAGCCCTTGTTTGCTACCCCCTGCAAGGCTGTGAGCTTCAAAAGCTATGTTAATCAGGAAAAAGTATCTCCTATCTGATTTCATATACTGAGCATATAGCCAAATATAGATTGACCATCTCTTATTGAAGTTTTTGCCTTTGAAATGGTTCAATGGTCCTATTCTAATTTAAGCTATAATACTCTTTCTCAAAATCATTTTTACAACATTCCTTTTTAAGTGATTGTTTAAGTTAAGTAGACCAAATGTTTTATTGTCCTCACTTGGATGCATTTTAACTTTGCTTACTGAATGGGGGAGGATTGAATATGAGTTTCAAGTCAATGCATTTAATGAATGAATCATTTGGTACTGATAGTTAAATATATAATATATATATATATATATATATATATATATCTCTTCACATTTACCTTGACATAAATCCCCCTTCCAATTTTAAATAGATGTAGAACACATGTATTGCAATTCGCTTAAAGTCAATGGTATTTGGTGGGGATGTTGACCGTACGCATCACAGACAGTCTTCTATGTAGAGAGTCCGTCATTTTTGAGCCTTCATGCTTATCATGCTTTAAACTACAGTATGTTTTTAGTGCATTTGGGGATATGACACTTCATTCTCCCTCTATGACTTGTAGTTGGGACCTAGGATGGCATGCTCACAACTGATTGATATGGACCCATTTATCTATGAAACTTTCATTTTTGGGGATCCGTATTTTATAGGCCACTGGAGATATTGTCAGTAATGACAAAAGGACCTTTCCATGATGGGAGAAATTTCTTCTCCTTAACCTGATCTTATAAAGATAAACTTTATCATTTATTTCATATTCCTTTTTGGATGTTTTGAGATCATAATAGGTTTTAGTGGCAGTTGCAGCTTTCTCTAAGTTCCTTTGAGCAAATGCAAAGGCATATTGCAGGTGCTTTCTTAGGTTCTCCACATATTGATGCGTATTGGCAGCATTTATCAAATTCTGGTCTGATGTACGGTACAGTAGATGCTGAGGTAGAACCATTCTTCTACCAGTCATCAGTTGAAAAGGTGACATCTTGGTAGCACTACTTGGAGTTGCTCTTAATGCCATTAAGACTAGAGGTAGTTTTACATCCCAGTCTTTACCCGTTTCACTCACAAACTTTTTGAGGATTTTCACAGTGGACTGGTGACACTCTACACCACCACTTGAGGCAGCTCTATAAGCAATATGGAGCTTTCTTTTTACCCCTAGTATTTTCCACATTTTGGTCATCACTTCGCTAGTGAAGTGGGTTCCCCGATCTGATTCGATTCTTTGGGGCAAACCAAATCTGGAAAACAGATGGTTGATGAGCAATGTTGCGCATGTTTCAGCACTATTGTTAGGTGCACTGATGCACTCTACCCATTAGTGAACAGGCATGTCACTGTTAACATGTATTTGTTACCTCTTGATGACCTAGATACTGGACCAATAAAATCAATTTGTATATCTGACCATGGCATTACCAACCCCCTTTTCTGCAATGGCACTCTATGCGTTGGCGCAGTGGGTTGGAATTGTGGACAGATTAAAAACCTTGACAGTAGGTTTGAACATCTTTCAACATGTGTGGCCAAAAGGCATAATCACGCAATATTTCATACGTGAGTTTGGCACCACGATGACCAGGTGTGGGAGCATCATGGGCATGTTGAAGCATTAGACCTCTGAACTTGGTGGGTACTACCCATTGCTGGATGACAGTTTTGGAGGTTCTAATTAACAAACCGTCCTGTAACTTGAATAGTGATCTGGACTTCATTAAGATTCTAAGATCTTCTTTGCCAATACAATCATCTTATGAGATGGGGTTGCTTTCAGGATCTTCTATGTGTTTATAGAAGATGCCTACAATGGGGTCTTCTTTTTGACTAGTGATCAGGTCCTCACTAGGAGAATCCTGACTCCATTGCACCAGGTTAGGCTCACTCTGTTGTTTAGCCTGGTTTCTGGTAATGGCTTCTACCTGAATTGCACCCATTAAGTGGTCAATATTAAGGAGTTCTCCAGTTATGGCTCCTTGTTTGGCTAATGAATCTGCAAGATCATTGCCTTCCTTATCAGGACCTAGCACTCTGGAATGACCCTTGGTCTTCTTCCAGTGTATGGTTAAATCATTGGATACCACCAGATTATCAATCTCGCAGAAAAACTTGCCATGCTTGACTGGTTTGTTATTGCTTTTCTGCATGCCATTTCTTTTCTAAGTTGGCAGGTATTCAACAAAGCTGTCACGCACATAATTTGAGTCAGTTATGATCACAAATAATTCATGAATACCATGTTCAATAGCCATTTCAATGGTTTTTAGAACAGCAGTGAGTTCTGCAACTTGACTGGATCTTGGTCCAATGTTGAAACCTATAGATATATTTGGGAATCCATTTGCCCAAGTTATACCAATGCCAGCGACTAATCTGCACTCATTATCAATAGGGGCATGGTAAGAACAACCATCAACATATACCCAAGGTAATGATTGACAATGGTCCTCATTGTACATTTTATATGGGGAAAGCAATTGTTCCTCCAGGAAATCATCTTCTGATAATTCTTCCCCAGGATCTCTAGCAGTACAGTCATGGAGCTCAGCAAGCCCCTGTGCGACTGGATTCTTTTTATTCTGCTTGTAGCGAATTTCTAAAGGCCAGCCTTGTAAGGAAAGAGTCCACGCTGTTATGCGGCTATTAGACAAATTCCCATCTCTTATTCTCTCACTTTGCAAGTATAGCAAAAGATGGTGGGCCGTTTCTACAATAATTTTCTCGCCCTGTATGTAGCTGCGGAAATTTTGTAGAGCCCATACAGTAGATAAGAGGGCTTTTTCGCAATCGCTAAATTTTATTTCTACTGGGAATAGAGTTTTGCTCGCATAAGCAATGACTTTGCCTAAATTATCATGCTTTTGGTATAAAACAGAACTCATGCTTATATCTGTGTAACCTGTTTCTAAGAAGAAAGGTTTACCACCTTCAGGGTACCCTAAGCAAGGAGCTTGAGTGAGTTTTCTCTTCAGCTCCTTGAGTCTCACTCCAGTGCTATTTCACATCCTTCTTTAGAAGAAGTAGTAGTGGTTTAGCTAATTATGCATAGTTATCAATGAATTTGCGAGAATAATTCGTCATACCCAGGAATGATCTCAATTCCTTTAAGTTAGTTGGGTTTTTAGAATTTACTATAGCTTCCACCTTTTTCTTCTGAGGATTTAGCCCTTTTGAAGTAACTTCATGTCCTAAGAAGTTAACACGAGTGCGGCACCATTGAGCTTTTTGTAGGGATAATTTGACACCTGCCCTTTTAAGTTGGCTGAGGACATGTTTAAGCTCTGCAATGTGTTTTTCAAAGTCTGTGCTTTTGATTAAAACATCATCAACATAAGATAAGGTCCCCCTTTCCAGTGCATCAGGCATAGCCTTATGCATGAATACAGCAAATTCATGTCCAGAATTTATGTATCCAAAAGGAAGTCTCTGAAATGCATACTGGACCTTTTGGAATGAGAATGCCAGCTTATACTGGTCCTCCTCATGCACCTTTATGGTCCAATATCCCTGTACACAATCAATGGCAGTGAATATTTTGGATCCATGAATCTGTGCAAGGCACTGGTCAATGTATGGTACAGGCCAGCCAGACATGTACACTCGTTTGTTTAGCTGTCTTAAGTCAGCACACAAACGCCATTGCCCATTGGGCTTAAGAACACCTAGAATAGGATTGTTATAAGAGCAGTGCACCTGTCGTATAATACCCCTTTCTTCCAAGTTCCTTATGATTTCTGCAAGAGAATCATATGAGGCTAAAGGAAGTCTATATTGTTTAACAAAGACAGGTGGTGCATTGGGATCTATTTGTATTCTTGCAATGTGCAAGTCTGTAGTCCCACAGTCATAAGAATCCCTAGCAAAAATATCCTTGTACTCCATCAGGAGTTATCGCAGCTGTTGGCGTTCATCGCTGGAACAGCCATTAGCTAAAGATATTTGCTCTTCGACTATTTGCTGAAATCCTGGAAAGATTTCAGGCTGTCCTATTTCATAGGCTTCTTCCAATCTAGAGGTGAGGTCCCCTTGATTATAATTTACATTGGGTATTGGGGTATTCTTGCTGTTTGATCGGCTGATCAAATACTAGAGAGGCTTCTTCAATTTTACAGATGCCTTCCTCTGAGCTGAAGGGATAAATAGACTGAATATTAAATAGACCCTCTGGCATAGATGCAAAGGATTGTTCTATTAATTGTTCTTCAGTTAAGTATCCTTCAGGTATTAGACCAATTATATTATTCTGGAATCCAAAAGTGTAATAACTTGATTCCAGTAAATATCCTATGGTAGTTCCCTTGGATAAGGTTATATCCTGTGGGGTCATGTTATGTACAATAACATGTATTGGAATAGTTCCAAGATTTATCATAGGAGTATAGGCCATTGTTATACATAGATTTTGTATTCTATGGGAGAGGCAAATTAGTGTTTCAGAAGTTTTTAATTTCTTACCTCTCTTTACCTGTAAGGGTAAAATAAATTTATCAGCCCCAGCAGGAATTATAACATCGCTAGACACCTGCATATTCACAGCATGTGGCAATTGCTGGTTTGATTTCAGGGCTGCATTTTCATCCTGAAATACTTCAGGGTCCCCCTTTAACCTGCTCCAGAGGCAAGAGTTAATCAAATCTATTTGTATGGCATATCTATGTAAGAGATCATTGCCAACATATATTTGATTATGGGGAGTATTTAGAACTAAAAACAGGTGCTTCGCTGACTTATTACCTATAGAGACAGATAATAAGCACTTAGCTGTGATGTCATAGCTTTCAAACCTGTCATCCAGGCTGTGGACACAGTGGTCTTGGGGAGAAAGATATTTAATCACTTTAGGTTCAGCTATCTGCGCTAATAAGCCTTCACTTATATAGCTAGCTTCCAGTTTTAAGTTCAATTTGGCATACATTGTTGTACCAAGGTCATGCACTTGTATAGGGATAAATAGATCCTCTTTGACTCTCTCAATCCCTGCGAGGTATTGAGCGTGGCCCCCCCCCCCCTTAGGGATTTTATGATCCCCGTGTGGAGAGATATGGTTAATACATAGCCATCTAAGGAAATACTCGCTATCTTTCCAGGCAAAATTTTAAAAGTATTACCATCAGAGCCACTTAAAGGAGTCTGATCATCTATTTGTAAAATAGTGATTTCAGGTGCAGAGTTATTCCTGAAATGAATCTCCACAGCATCTGGTTTCTCTTCCACCATGTGACAGTTATGTCGGGTGCGAGATATACCGGATTGCTCATAATTTATTGGCCGTTTTACTTGTGACCAAATTACATTATTTATGCAATCAATTATGGTGCTTAATCGCTTCAGGAGATCACTACCAATAATTAAACGATCATTTGGCAGATCCACTATAATGACAGGGTGTCTTATGACCCTGTTCCCCATTTTAAATTTTAACCATGCCGTACCATGGACTCTTAGAGAGTCACCCCCAACACCTATTAGTGAACCATCAAATTCTTTTATTTTAGGTTTGTGGGGTGTTAGCTCATTTAGCTGTGTGTAGTACCCGTGGGATAGAATAGTTGCCTGAGATCCAGTATCAATTAATCCCATGATAGGGTTGGAGACTGAATCTTGCAGCTCAGCTAATACATAACATCTCCCTGCAGTTTCTACCATTTCACACATAAAATTGGCATGATTGCACACTTGTGGGCTTCGCCACATGTTACCTGAATTTGCTGTGTTACCTGATGCAGAAGAGACTTCACTCTTACCGGTTCCCTCTATAATAGGGTTGACTGGGTTCTTGTGTACTGCATCTGTGGAAATAAGGTTATGAGAACGCTGCAAAGGAAGAGATTTGTTAATGTTTTCTGGCCGAGGTTGCTCGTCATCACAGCTAAATCGTCTGTTTCCGGTCTGTAGGGAGAGAACATGATTAGTACCATTATTGACATTTATCATTTTATTTTGTATATCTCTCCCCTCCCTTTCAGGTGATACTGCATTATTTATGACTGTGCCTGTGGCCCACCGCTGGCCACTGGCTGTACTCCTAAAAAAGGATTGTTAGGTTGCTGGGCCGTAAATGCTTGACTCATATTAGCGAATTGTTCGCTCAACCGAATTAGCTGGGTACTAAGCTGATCTACTTGATTGTACAAGTTACCTCTACTCCTGGGCCTATCACTTGATGCCTCATAGTAGTGATTCCTGGGCCCTTGGGTCCCCTCAGAATCAGGGCCGCTGTTTCTATCCTGGCGTGGTTGCCCCTGGGGTTCAACTTGTTCAGCGTTAGTATTTTGGGGAGCACTATTTACTTGGGGTGTCTGGTTACCCTGATAATATCTTCGCCACTTATTGTATTTACCCTTGCGGGGATACCAATTATTTTGTGGGTGTTCATGGGAGTAATTATTTACTTGGGTATGTCCCCCACTTTGGGTAAAGTCTCTCTGCAATTCAGTAAAAAAGTGGAGCACCGAGTCCAAATAGAGAGTATAAAAATATCAACTTTATTGAAAAACACTTATACAGGGACCAATGTCCCCAGGGTAAAAACTGACTGCATAGGTAAAAAAAAGAAAGTTAGGCTAACATGTTTCAGCACCCACGCCGTAATCCTAGCCAATTACCTATGCAGTCAGTTTTTACCCCGGGGACATTGGTCCCTGTATAAGTGTTTTTCAATAAAGTTGATATTTTTATACTCTATATTTGGACTCGGTGCTCCACTTTTTTACTGAATTTCATACCGCTTGGCCGTGGTGAGAGCACGAGTTATCTTAGGGAGCAAGATTTTACTGAGGAGTGGAAAACAACAAGACCGGTTGCACGGCAGTGCAACACTACCAGGGAGGATGGGAAAGTCTGGTGGAGTCTCCTTTCTAACAAGTCACAAAGCGGGTTCAAAGTTATAAGGAGCCGTTGCAGGAGTATACCGAGTGAATACAACGGATTCGCTGTTTGTTGCCAGTGAAGAAAGGCTGAAACTGAAGGGACATGAGTTCAGCTGTAAAGCTGCTTTTTGATACATCTTGATATATTCTGATATCTGCTGTTTTCTCAAATTGTTGTCACATATCAATTCCCTTATTGTCTACTCACACTGATGTATCGCATTGACTCCTCTCCCTGCTAGATAAAATAAATTAAACACTGCCTGGAATATAATTTACTATGTGAACAGTGCATATATGCAAGGGACAATGAACTTTAAGTTGCATACAAGTGTTGGGAAAGGCTTGATCCTGAGTGTACCTAACTAATAATGCACTGCACCGGTCTCCTGGTATTCAATTAGTTAGTTACAGAACTGTTCTATCTCTGTTACATATAGTCTCTCTGCGCCTCAGACCATGTTGGGGGAGGGGTAGAGTTAAACCTCTGTGGAGATGGCCCATTTCCACAGGCTACCTCCGCATAGGTTTTCTTTTTAGACTCCAAATTGAGGGGGCTAGGTGACACCCTAGCTTCGGCCACAATTTTAGGATTGGGCTTTCTCTCCCTTTTATCCCCCTGTTCACCGGACTGCTGAATAGAGTATAACTTTGTACTCTCTTTGATCAGCCATTCCAATGAACAGTTCTCATCAAAATCTCTAGCTAAATTAATTTTGATGGGTGCGGGCAGTGCTTCAAAAAATAAATTCACAAATTCTGAGCATTCAAATATGGGATTATCTTCAGCCATACTGTACACACTATAGAAAGGAACTCTATGGGGCTTTGATTTGCACTACATTTTAAACCATATACAGCTATTTTCGCTGCAGTTTTAGTGCGATGTTGCCCGAATTCCTTTCTGCTGTCGCTTTGTCTCATCCCAGGAATGAATATTCATATCCTTTAGTGAAGCAAAGAATTTGTGATATTTACCTTCAAATACCCAGGGCAGAAATTCAATTTTTAACTGCTCACTTGTAACATTCATTATAGATAAAGCATTTGCAAAGGCCTCTAAGTGGTCAATTTTGGAAAATGGGCGTACTGCATTCTTTAGGAATTTAATTATTGTAGGGGTGTCATACACTTTATTTAGTACATTACTGGATTTCATTGGGAACTTGTTTGAGTTAGGGTGCTTTTTTTATCTTTACTATGCTGAAATCTTACCCGTGTATTTTTATATGGGCTGTCTGAGAAGCTAGCCCCCCTTTCTGACCCGCTATAGTAACTGCCCTCTTCCTCTGAGGCGTAATAATAATCTTGTCCTCCAGAGTTAGGTAATTGTCTAGGGGAAAAAGTTATCTCTGGGCCTGAATTAGGGCTATAATTTGGGTACTTTTGTCTATCCTCCCGCCTGGTATCTTGAAACTCATTTCTGATCCAGTGCTTAATTGAGTTAAACATTTCAGCATTAGTGTTATTACCTAAAGGTTCCTTATTACTGCTGATTTGTCTCTTTCATTTATTTATTTCTTGTTCATATCCTTTTTCAGCCTCACGATATCTAGCTTTTAAAGTTTTATTTTCATTTCGGCATTTTTCATTTTCTTCTTCTAAACCTTTAAATTCAGCCACTAATTTCTGATTATATTTATTTAAGTCAGAAACCTTTTTATTAGTTTCTAGAACCTCTACCTTTCTGTAAATAAAGGCTTCTTCAAATTCTCGTAATGAATCATTTTCATCCCTTAGCCGTCCTAATTGTCTGTCCTGTCCTGCCATTTGGCTAGACATCTCACAGCTCAAATACATTAGGATCGGCCAAGTTTTGAAAATGAATTCATCACACCCTCTAAATTCCGTGCATTTATTAAGTTGCAGTAAAATTTGGTATAATTCACCATCTTCAAAACCACATATCTCTAACTAAATCTTTGGCCTTAGCTTTACACCCCTTAATATACAAGGAGACATCGTCACCCAATATCAAGTCTAGTCATGAGGTTGTTCATGGCTTCTAATTTGAGAGTTTTTGCCTGAACCATTTCATGGACAGAGGATCTTGGGGAGGGCACAATTTCATCATGTACAGAAATGCTAGCATTACTTTTTGCTGAAGACGTCGTTATTTTAGTGTTGTACTTAATAAGATAAAAACGCTGATACAATTTTAAACAATAAGAGAGAGGGGGAAAAAATTATATTAAAAATATATATATTAATTTTGAAATATGAAAAATTAATATTTTTATCAATTTTTCAAAAATTAATTTTTAACAATATTTCAAAATATTAATCTTGAAATATGAAAATCAATATTTAAAAAAAAAAATTCAAAATAATATCAATCTTGAAATATGAATTATTATTTTTTTTTTAATAATAATTTCTATTACAAATATATTATATCAATGTGATAAATATTAATAATATCTCACGCAATGCTTCCAAATAATATGTCGGTATATGGCCGGGTTATAACTCAATATATTTAATAATTATTCTTTAAAATAAACCCACAATCAATATGCATATACTAACACGATAAAATTAATATCAATTCCTGAATTCTTTTTTTATTAGTTAATATCTATAAACACATTGAAATATATTTGTAGGAACAAGAATATGAATCAATACTATACACGTTTAAAACTATTAAAATATGTTATGCAAATCTTTACAAGACAAACCAAATTGTATCTTTATAACTAACCTTATTCACAATTGAATTTCATTAAATTAACACAATGAGATTCCAAGATATTAGCTACTAACATTCAGCAATACAATCAGCTACTTAGCCACAATTTATCCTATATAATTCCAATTTAAAACATCAGAAATTGTATATATTATTTGTGCCAATAACCAAACTCTATGCCAATTTATCCAAACTGAATTAAATTCTTAATTATCTACAGTTAAGACAATTCTAAAATATATATATGTACATTTTCCAGGATAAATTGCTTAGCACTAATGATTCGTTTAAAATACACAGACTATGAAATACTAGTTTTAAAATACACATATGCTCTGTAATTTATTTACTACAGCAACAAGGAATGCTTATCTTAAATGTTTACCTATATTTTTAGCAACCTTTTAATACTTTACCAAAATGAACACCAAATCGATAAGTCAGTTTCCAAAAACTTCTTGTTTCATCTCAGAAGACAAAATAAGTATATTTTGCAATTAATGAGAAAAGTTAGCCCAGCTTTGCTATAGTAAACTGTATTTCAAATGCAGCCAATTTCCAGTTACAAGTTAGCTCAGCAGCCTGTTTTTTCTCTTTTTGCATTGACTTATATATGTTTTAATCATTTATGAAACAAATGGGTGGCCCTACGGATCTGCTTTGTGATTGGATCATTTTGGCAATGTATGTTGCTAGGGAGATGCATCTTTGTTAACAACCAATTGTCTTTTGGCTGTAATTCTTGCATCGCAACACCGGATTTTGGCCATCGGGGGGCAGCATGACAAACAAACAGCAATACATTTAATCATTTCTAACATTTAAAAATATTTCTTTAAAATATATATTCAAAATGCCATAATTTCTTTACATTAATAAGTTGCATGTTCACATGTACTGGACTATGTCACATTATTCCTTCTGATTGTTTTAATATGAAACATCAGTATCCTTTTTAATATCATACTACATCAAAGTAATTTATACTGCTAACTATTCCAAAATTAATAGTATTTAAAATCCATTTAAAATTTTACCAGATCATTTCCCCACATTTATATACAAACACAGCATATTTCATATTCAGTACTGCACTGCATCCCAACGTGAATATAATATATTTTTTATATTTCTAATAAATCCTGAATGCATGAATCTTGTCTATGCAGATCTGAAATAAAAATAATAGTGTTATTAATCATTGCTTTTTAGGTCCACAAATATCCATTAATGTTCTTCCTGTTATTTTCCATTAGCTTCCTGGAACACAGAGAAATTTTATTAATTTTGGAATAACAAATATTTTATATCTATATATATATATATATATATATATTCATTTCTATGCTGTATTTTGGGGTTAAGAGTATAATTTAAAAACATGTGTTTTTAGCTGGTCAAATTTTCATTGCTTCAATTACACAGCAGGGACTATTAACAAGTCTATGCTAATCACTATGTAGTCAGAATTTTACTTGCTTATCTAGTTTTAGGCCCAGAATGACGTCTCCATACATTTCAGGATGTGTGCTGATTTGGTTGACCAACAGCCCTTGTTTGCTACCCCCTGCAGGGCTGTGAGCTTCACAAGCTATGTTAATCAGGAAAAAGTGTCTCCTATCTGATTTCATATACTGAGCATATAGCCAAATATAGATTGACCATCTCTTATTGAAGTTTTTGCCTTTGTAATGGTTCAATGGTCCTATTCTAATTTAAGCTATAAAACTCTTCTCTTTCTCAAAATCACTTTTACAACATTCCTTTTTAAGTGATTGTTTAAGTTAAGTAGACCAAATGTTTTATTGTCCTCACTTGGATGCATTTTAACTTTGCTTACTGAATGGGGGAGGATTGAATATGGGATTCAAGTCAATGCATTTAATGAATGAATCATTTGGTACTGATAGTTAAATATATAATATATATATATATATATATATATATATATATATATATATATATATATATATTAATATATATATATATTAATCTTCACATATACCTTGACAATATACTATGTAAACTAATCACTTTAGTTTATAATATATAAATATATACTATGTAAACTAGTTACTTTATAAAATAGTATTATATAAATATATAATATAATAAACTTTCTGCACTTATGACTTGCTTTCACTTGTCCACTATACCTGATGTTTTTGTGATATCATCTGTGTCCTCTGTATTACAGGCCCGGTGTGTGCTGGGGTTGTTGGGCTAAAGATGCCACGATACTGTTTGTTCGGAGACACAGTTAATACAGCATCACGCTTGGAATCTAATGGAGAAGGTAAATTTCAGAGATAGACTGTTGTTCATCATGTTATAGGTATAAAATGTAAAGTGTCAGAAGAAGTGTGATGTGTGAGAGAGCACACATGGGCCCTGATTCTCTAAAGCTCTCTGCTATTATATCTAGGAAGTCTTTTCACTACTGTAAAGTCCCTCAAAGGCAAATGTTAGCATGATAGCTATTTATTGCGCTATGTTGGCTCTGGATGTGATGAATTACAATGTAAAGTAATGATTTCTCTCAATTCCTGTGAGCATTTGGTAATTGAGCACATGGACCCAAATAACTCTAACTGTAGAGAGAACATAGCTATGTATTACTAAATATGAGTTCTGGTGGTCTTCCACCAGCATCCGGTTTTAGTTTTTACAGATTGTTGTTACTTGTCTAAACACTTACACTGTTAGCTAATATAGGAATTTTCCCTCTGCATCTGTGGTTAGGTGATATGGTGGTCTTCCCTCGGCATCTGTTGTTAAGGGACGTGATGGTCTTCCCTCCACATCTGTTAGGTTATGTGGTGGTCTTTCTTCAGCATCTGTGGTTAGGTGATGTAGTGGTCTTCCCTCTACATCTGTTGTTAAGTGATGTGATGGTCTTCCTTTGGGCATCTGTGGTTAAGTGATGTGGTGTTCTTCCCTCGACATCTGTTGTTAAGTAATGTGGTGATCTTCCCTCGACATCTGTTGTTAACTGATGTGATGGTTTTCCCTCAGCATCTGTTGTTAGGTGATGTGGTGGTCTTCCCCCAGTATCTGTGGTTAGTTGATGTAGTGGTCTTCCCTCTGCATCTGTAGTTAGGTGATGTGATGGTCTTCCCTCTGCATCTGTAGTTAGGTGATGTGATGGTCTTCCCTCTGCATCTGTGGTTAAGTGATATGATGGACTTCCCTCTACATCTGTTGTTAGGTGATGTGGTGGTCTTCCCTCTGCATTTGTTGTTAACAGATGCTGAGGGAAGAGCATCACATCACTTGTTAGGTGATGTGATGGTCTTCCCTCGGCTTCTGTTGTTAAGTGATGTGATGGTCTTCCCTCGGCATCTGTTGGTAGGTGATATGATGGTCTTCCTTTGGGCATCTGTTTGGTGATGTGATGGTCTTCCCTCGGCTTCTTTTGTTTAGTGATATGATGGTCTTCCTGTTGGCATCTGTTGTTAGGTGATGTGGTGGTCTTCCCTCTGCATCTGTTGTTAATAGATGCCGAGGGAAGAGCATCACATCACTTGTTAGGTGATGTGATGGTCTTCCCTCGGCATCTGTTAGGTAATGTGATGGTATTCCCTCGGCATCTGTTGTTAGGTGATGTGATGGTCTTCCGTCGACATTTGTTGTTAAGTGATGTGATGGTCTTCCCTCTACATCTGTTTTTAGGTGATGTGGTGGTCTTCCCTCTACATCTGTTGTTAGGTGATGTAATGGTCTTCCTTTGGGCATCTGTTGTTTGGTAATATAATGGTCTTCCCTTGGCTTCTGTTGTTAAGTGATGTGATGGTCTTCCTTTGGGCATCTGTTGTTAGGTGATGTGATGGTCTTCACTTGGCTTCTGTTGTTAAGGGATGTGATGGTCTTCCCTCAGCATCTGTTGTTAGGTGATGTGATGGTCTTCCCTCAGCATCTGTTGTTAGGTGATGTGGTGGTCTTCCCTCGGCATCTGTTGTTAGGTGATGTGTTGGTCTTCCTTCAGCATCTGTTTTTAGGTGATGTGATGGCCTTCCCTAGACATCTGTTAGGCGATGGGGCGTCTTCCTTTGGCATCTGTTAGGTAATGGGGTCTTTTCCCTTGGCATCTGTTAGGTGATGTAGGGGTCTTCCTTTGGCATCTGTTAGGTGATGGGGGGTCTTCTTTTGGCATCTGTTAGGGGAAGTGGGGGTCTTCCTTTGGCATCTGTTAAGTGATGTGGGGGTCTTCCTTTGGCATCTGTTAGGTGATGGGGGCGTCTTCCTTTGGCATCTGTTAGGTGATGGGGAATCTTCCTTTGGCATCTGTTAGGTAATTGGGGTCTTTCCTTGCCATCTGTTGTTGGCATCTACTGTTAATCTCCTATGCTCTGTTAGTTGAATATTTACTTTATAAGCATTAGTTGAAATTATATGTGATGGAAGCTAGGGGATTTTCTTGCAATAATCTTAGAATCTTGTGTGATTGATGAGAAGTCTAGACTCTATTTCTTTTGTTCACCAATTACCATGTCTGCTTTAACTTTTCTGTTTTGTCATTATGTAGAAAACATTTATTTATTAACCGTGAAGGAAGATTATAGAAAGTGGTCAGCTGTAGTATAAGCTACTGTATATAGTTACTGATTTATACCTCTGTGTTCTAAGCTCTCAGGATACACATATCATCTACCACAAAGGAGGTTCTGGACGAGTTTGGTTGTTTTCAGCTGGAGCTTCGTGGAGACGTTGAGATGAAGGTAAGTGACAACAAGGGCCAGGAGAAGGCTGATCCAGTTATAGGATCTGGTCTTAGAAGTTTGTGCTAGTCATAGTCTGTCCAAATGTCACTTCTATGCTGTAACATTATAGTAAAGACGTATTAAGTGGATCTATAGTTTTGCAAAACATATGTCATTTTTTGCGAACGCTCAATGCAAGTACTTACGGTTATAGTCTAGCTATATAACCGTGAGTGCAAGTATTGACCTCAAGCGAGACAGCCAGATTATAACCATGAGTGCAAGTAATGAGCCAGCCTAGACTATGGGGCATATTTATTAAGCTCCGCATGGAGCTTGATACTCCGGTCTAAAGCCCGCTGCTCCATAACCTGTCTGCCTGCTCTAAGGTGGCGGACAGAAATCGACAGAAATCAACCCGATAGAATCAATCGGGTTGATTGACACCTCCTGCTAGCAGCCGATTGACTGCGAATCTGCAGGGGGCGGTATTGCACCAGAAGTTCACAAGAACTGCTGGTGCAATGATAAATGCAGAGAGCGTATGCTGTCCGCTCGCACAATTTTAAATATGCCCCTATAACCATAAGTGCAAGTAATGAGACAGCCTAGACTATAACCGTAAGCGCAAGTAATGAGACAGCCTAGACTATAACCGTAAGCGCAAGTAATGAGACAGCCTAGACTATGACTGTAAGTGCAAGTATTGAAGTCTAGCAAAAGTCTAGGCTGTCTCATTTCTTGCACTCATGGTTATAGTCATGCCTGTCTCAGAGTTCAATGCTAGTAACTACTGTATTAGTCTAGGGGCTGTCCCATTACGTACACTCATGGTTATAGTTTGGCTTTCTCGCTAGACACTCACTCCCAGGTACAGTCTGTACTATTTAATTATTAGCACTCATGGTAATAGTCTGTGCTGCCTCGCTAGAGCTCAGTATTAGCACTAAGTTACCCTTGTCTGTCTCAACAACACAGTTGTAATCTCGGCTGTTACAATTTAGCTCAGTATAAACACTTAACGTAAGTCCAGCTGTCTATCTAGAGCTCTGTACTAGCACTCACATTAATAGTATGGCCGTCTCTCTAGAGCTCAGTAATAGCACTCAGTAATAGTCTGGCTGTCTCTCTAGAGCTCAGTAATAGCACTCACAGTAATAGTCTGGCTGTCTCTCTAGAGCTCAGTAATAGCACTCACAGTATTAGTCTGGCTGTCTCTCTAGAGCTCAGTAATAGCACTCACAGTAATAGTCTGGCTGTCTCTCTAGAGCTCAGTACTAGCCCTAACAGTATTAGTCTGGCCGTCTCTCTAGAGCCCAGTACTAGCCCTCACAGTAATAGTCTGGCCGTCTTTCTAGAGCTCAGTACTAGCCCTCACAGTATTAGTCTGGCTGTCTCTCTAGAGCTCAGTACTAGCCTTCACAGTATTAGTCTGGCCGTCTCTCTAGAGCTCAGTACTAGCACTCACAGTATTAGTCTGGCTGTCTCTCTAGAGCTCAGTACTAGCACTCACAGTATTAGTCTGGCTGTCTCTCTAGAGCTCAGTACTAGCACTCACAGTATTAGTCTGGCTGTCTCTCTAGAGCTCAGTACTAGCACTCACAGTATTAGTCTGGCTGAACTGTATAAAGCAACGAGACCAGCAACAGTCTGTACTATTTCATTATTAGCACTCATGGTAATAGTCTGTGCTGCCTCGCTAGAGCTCAGTATTAGCACTAAGTTACCCTTGTCTGTCTCAACAACACATAGTTGTAATCTCGGCTGTTACAATTTAGCTCAGTATAAACACTTAACGTAAGTCCAGCTGTCTATCTAGAGCTCTGTACTAGCACTCACATTAATAGTATGGCCGTCTCTCTAGAGCTCAGTAATAGCACTCAGTAATAGTCTGGCTGTCTCTCTAGAGCTCAGTAATAACACTCACAGTAATAGTCTGGCTGTCTCTCTAGAGCTCAGTACTAGCCCTCACAGTATTAGTCTGGCCGTCTCTCTAGAGCTCAGTACTAGCACTCACAGTATTAGTCTGGCTGTCTCTCTAGAGCTCAGTACTAGCCCTCACAGTATTAGTCTGGCTGTCTCTCTAGAGCTCAGTACTAGCACTCACAGTATTAGTCTGGCTGTCTCTCTAGAGCTCAGTACTAGCACTCACAGTATTAGTCTGGCTGTCTCTCTAGAGCTCAGTACTAGCACTCACAGTATTAGTCTGGCTGTCTCTCTAGAGCTCAGTACTAGCACTCACAGTATTAGTCTGGCTGTCTCTCTAGAGCTCAGTACTAGCACTCACAGTATTAGTCTGGCTGTCTCTCTAGAGCTCAGTACTAGCCCTCACAGTATTAGTCTGGCTGTCTCTCTAGAGCTCAGTACTAGCACTCACAGTATTAGTCTGGCTGTCTCTCTAGAGCTCAGTACTAGCACTCACAGTATTAGTCTGGCTGTCTCTCTAGAGCTCAGTACTAGCACTCACAGTATTAGTCTGGCTGTCTCTCTAGAGCTCAGTACTAGCACTCACAGTATTAGTCTGGCTGTCTCTCTAGAGCTCAGTACTAGCCCTCACAGTATTAGTCTGGCTGTCTCTCTAGAGCTCAGTACTAGCACTCACAGTATTAGTCTGGCTGTCTCTCTAGAGCTCAGTACTAGCACTCACAGTATTAGTCTGGCTGTCTCTCTAGAGCTCAGTACTAGCACTCACAGTATTAGTCTGGCTGTCTCTCTAGAGCTCAGTACTAGCACTCACAGTATTAGTCTGGCTGTCTCTCTAGAGCTCAGTACTAGCACTCACAGTATTAGTCTGGCCGTCTCTCTAGAGCTCAGTACTAGCACTCACAGTATTAGTCTGGCTGTCTCTCTAGAGCTCAGTACTAGCCCTCACAGTATTAGTCTGGCCGTCTCTCTAGAGCTCAGTACTAGCACTCACAGTATTAATCTGGCTGTCTCTCTAGAGCTCAGTACTAGCACTCACAGTATTAGTCTGGCTGTCTCTCTAGAGCTCAGTACTAGCACTCACAGTATTAGTCTGGCTGTCTCTCTAGAGCTCAGTACTAGCACTCACAGTATTAGTCTGGCTGTCTCTCTAGAGCTCAGTACTAGCACTCACAGTATTAGTCTGGCTGTCTCTCTAGAGCTCAGTACTAGCACTCACAAACAAGTGATGTTGGGCATCTCTTGCTTATATACTAATCTGCTATTTTCCATTTCAGGGGAAGGGTAAGATGAGAACTTATTGGCTTCTGAGGGAAAACACAGAGGACAATGTTATCTGAGGCACCTGGGCCCCCGTCCATCTCTGTACCATGACCAGTGCATAGGACTGATCTAGGGCCCTGGCAGCACTGCACCCCTACAGCCTGGCACTCTCAGGGGCACACAAATTTTAGCCTTGCTGATTGGACCACTTTTTTTTCTTGGCTACCAATTTATTCGGAGTAGTACTTACACACCAGCTATTTGGCTAAGAAGTTTTCTCTTGTTTGATGGCTCAAGAGAAGTTATGATTAAAAACTCCTGGCAGAGATAGCACTGGATTCCAGGACAACTCAGCTTGAACTGTATAAAGCAGCGAGACCAGCAACTCATCCTGCTATGCAGGCTTGAAGCAGACCTACAGTATACCTCACACCGCCCAGCACCGTAGCACTGAACTCTAGTAACCAATGGCGCCGTGTAACAGTATTTAGTGGGCCCTAGCTGGAAGTGGTTTTAGTGTCACACGGCCCCTTCTGCATCTCACACCTGATGGTCTTTTGTAAAAATCCTGTGTATGTCCATCCTTTCAACAGTTAGAACATGCAGAAATCACAAGAAAAAGACCATGTTTAACATGAAATCAATGCAAGTTTGTGAAGTGTGTTTTGTTACGGAGGGCAGAAATATATGCAAATATGATATCCCTAAATGTTTGTGATATAGAAAATAGAAGAGATCACATATATATTGTCTCCTTCATCACTCCTGGCCAACAGTGCACACACATTTAGCCGCCTTCACTTGCCTAACACTCCTATCAGACCATGCAGATGTGTAGCAAAAAGCAGTTACTGTGTCCTTCAGTACTTGCAGCAAATAAAAAGCATTCTACACACCCACCATTATCAGCGCTCTCACTAGCAGTGGCACTGGGTACACCCTTATCAGCACCATCACCCCCAGCGGCACACAGCAGATTTATCAGCACCATCACCCCCAGCGGCACACAGCAGATTTATCAGCACCATCACCCCCAGCAGATTTATCAGCACTGTCACCCCCAGCGGCACACAGCAGATTTATCAGCACTGTCACCCCCAGCGGCACACAGCAGATTTATCAGCACCATCACCCCCAGCAGATTTATCAGCACTGTCACCCCCAGCGGCACACAGCAGATTTATCAGCACCATCACCCCCAGCGGCACACAGCAGATTTATCAGCACCATCACCCCCAGCAGATTTATCAGCACTGTCACCCCCAGCGGCACACAGCAGATTTATCAGCACTGTCACCCCCAGCGGCACACAGCAGATTTATCAGCACCATCACCCCCAGCGGCACACAGCAGATTTATCAGCACCATCACCCCCAGCAGATTTATCAGCACTGTCACCCCCAGCGGCACACAGCAGATTTATCAGCACTGTCACCCCCAGCGGCACACAGCAGATTTATCAGCACTGTCACCCCCAGCGGCACACGGCAGATTTATTAGCACCATCACCCCCAGCAGATTTATCAGCACTGTCACCCCCAGCGGCACACAGCAGATTTATCAGCACCATCACCCCCAGCAGATTTATCAGCACTGTCACCCCCAGCGGCACACAGCAGATTTATCAGCACTGTCACCCCCAGCGGCACACAGCAGATTTATCAGCACTGTCACCCCCAGCGGCACACAGCAGATTTATCAGCACTGTCACCCCCAGCGGCACACAGCAGATTTATCAGCACTGTCACCCCCAGCGGCACACAGCAGATTTATTAGCACTCTCACCCCCAGCGGCACACAGCAGATTTATCAGCACTGTCACCCCCAGCGGCACACAGCAGATTTATTAGCACAGTCACCCCCAGCGGCACACGGCAGATTTATCAGCACTGTCACCCCCAGCGGCACACGGCAGATTTATTAGCACTGTCACCCCCAGCGGCACACGGCAGATTTATCAGCACTCTCACCCCCAGCGGCACACGGCAGATTTATCAGCACTCTCACCCCCAGCGGCACACGGCAGATTTATCAGCACTGTCACCCCCAGCGGCACACGGCAGATTTATCAGCACTGTCACCCCCAGCGGCACACAGCAGATTTATCAGCACTCTCACCCCCAGCGGCACACGGCAGATTTATCAGCACTGTCACCCCCAGCAGATTTATCAGCACTGTCACCCCCAGCGGCACACAGCAGATTTATCAGCACTGTCACCCCCAGCGGCACACAGCAGATTTATTAGCACCGTCACCCCCAGCGGCACACGGCAGATTTATCAGCACTCTCACCCCCAGCGGCACACGGCAGATTTATCAGCACTGTCACCCCCAGCGGCACACGGCAGATTTATCAGCACTGTCACCCCCAGCGGCACACGGCAGATTTATCAGCACTGTCACCCCCAGCGGCACACAGCAGATTTATCAGCACTGTCAACCCCAGCTGCACACAGCAGATTTATCAGCACTGTCACCCCCAGCGGCACACGTCAGATTTATTAGCACTCTCACCCCCAGCGGCACACGGCAGATTTATCAGCACTCTCACCCCCAGCGGCACACAGCAGATTTATCAGCACTGTCACCCCCAGCGGCACACGGCAGATTTATTAGCACTGTCACCCCCAGCGGCACACGGCAGATTTATTAGCACTCTCACCCCCAGCGGCACACAGCAGATTTATTAGCACTGTCACCCCCAGCGGCACACGGCAGATTTATCAGCACTGTCACCCCCAGCGGCACACGGCAGATTTATCAGCACTCTCACCCCCAGCGGCACACGGCAGATTTATCAGCACTGTCACCCCCAGCGGCACACGGCAGATTTATTAGCACTCTCACCCCCAGCGGCACACAGCAGATTTATTAGCACAGTCACCCCCAGCGGCACACAGCAGATTTATTAGCACTGTCACCCCCAGCGGCACACGGCAGATTTATCAGCACTGTCACCCCCAGCGGCACACGGCAGATTTATTAGCACCATCACCCCCAGCAGATTTATCAGCACTGTCACCCCCAGCGGCACACAGCAGATTTATCAGCACCATCACCCCCAGCAGATTTATCAGCACTGTCACCCCCAGCGGCACACAGCAGATTTATCAGCACTGTCACCCCCAGCGGCACACGGCAGATTTATTAGCACTCTCACCCCCAGCGGCACACGGCAGATTTATCAGCACTGTCAACCCCAGCAGCACACAACAGATTTATCAGCACAGTCACCCCCAGCGGCACACGGCAGATTTATCAGCACCGTCATCCCCAGCGGCACACGGCACATTTATCAGCACCGTCACCCCCAGCGTCACGCGGCACATTTATCAGCACCGTCACCCCCAGCGTCACGCGGCACATTTATCAGCACCGTCACCCCCAGCAGGAAACGGCACATTTAGCAGCACCGTCAACCCCAGCAGCACACAGCACACCTGCAGCTGATACACTCATTTGTATATTAGCTGTACAGAGGGGCTAAATAATCACTTGCGCTGATACACTCATTTGTATATTAGCTGTACAGAGGGGATAAATAATCACTTGCGCTGATACACTCATTTGTATATTAGCTGTACAGAGGGGCTAAATAATCACTTGCGCTGATACACTCATTTGTATATTAGCTGTACAGAGGGGCTAAATAATCACCTGCAACTGATACACTCATTTGTATATTAGCTGTACAGAGGGGCTAAATAATCACCTGCAGCTGATACACTCATTTGTATATTAGCTGTACAGAGGGGCTAAATAATCACCTGCAGCTGATACACTCATTTGTATATTAGCTGTACAGAGGGGCTAAATAATCACCTGCAGCTGATACACTCATTTGTATATTAGCTGTATAGAGGGGATAAATAATCACCTGTAGCTGATACACTCATTTGTATATTAGCTGTACAGAGGGGCTAAATAATCACCTGTAGCTGATACACTCATTTGTATATTAGCTGTACAGAGGGGATAAATAATCACCTGCAGCTGATACACTCATTTGTATGTTAGCTGTACAGAGGGGATAAATAATCACTGACTGGGTACACCCTTATCAGCACCATCACCCCCAGCGGCACACAGCAGATTTATCAGCACCATCACCCCCAGCGGCACACAGCAGATTTATCAGCACCATCACCCCCAGCGGCACACAGCAGATTTATCAGCACCATCACCCCCAGCAGATTTATCAGCACTGTCACCCCCAGCGGCACACAGCAGATTTATCAGCACTGTCACCCCCAGCGGCACACGGCAGATTTATTAGCACTGTCACCCCCAGCGGCACACGGCAGATTTATTAGCACTGTCACCCCCAGCGGCACACGGCAGATTTATTAGCACTGTCACCCCCAGCGGCACACAGCAGATTTATCAGCACCATCACCCCCAGCAGATTTATCAGCACTGTCAACCCCAGCGGCACACAGCAGATTTATCAGCACTGTCACCCCCAGCGGCACACAGCAGATTTATCAGCACCATCACCCCCAGCAGATTTATCAGCACTGTCACCCCCAGCGGCACACAGCAGATTTATCAGCACTGTCAACCCCAGCGGCACACAGCAGATTTATCAGCACTGTCACCCCCAACGGCACACAGCAGATTTATCAGCACTGTCACCCCCAACGGCACACAGCAGATTTATCAGCACTGTCACCCCCAGCGGCACACAGCAGATTTATCAGCACTGTCAACCCCAGCGGCACACAGCAGATTTATCAGCACTGTCACCCCCAACGGCACACAGCAGATTTATCAGCACTGTCACCCCCAGCGGCACACAGCAGATTTATCAGCACTGTCACCCCCAGCGGCACACAGCAGATTTATCAGCACTGTCACCCCCAGCAGCACACGGCAGATTTATCAGCACTGTCACCCCCAGCGGCACACAGCAGATTTATCAGCACTGTCACCCCCAGCGGCACACAGCAGATTTATTAGCACTGTCACCCCCAGCGGCACACAGCAGATTTATTAGCACTGTCACCCCCAGCGGCACACAGCAGATTTATTAGCACTGTCACCCCCAGCGGCACACAGCAGATTTATTAGCACTGTCACCCCCAGCGGCACACAGCAGATTTATCAGCACTCTCACCCCCAGCGGCACACAGCAGATTTATTAGCACTGTCACCCCCAGCGGCACACAGCAGATTTATTAGCACTGTCACCCCCAGCGGCACACAGCAGATTTATTAGCACTGTCACCCCCAGCGGCACACAGCAGATTTATTAGCACCGTCACCCCCAGCGGCACACAGCAGATTTATTAGCACTGTCACCCCCAGCGGCACACAGCAGATTTATTAGCACTGTCACCCCCAGCGGCACACAGCAGATTTATCAGCACTGTCACCCCCAGCGGCACACAGCAGATTTATCAGCACTGTCACCCCCCAGCGGCACACGGCAGATTTATCAGCACCATCACCCCCAGCAGATTTATCAGCACTGTCACCCCCAGCGGCACACAGCAGATTTATCAGCACTGTCACCCCCAGCGGCACACAGCAGATTTATTAGCACCGTCACCCCCAGCGGCACACGGCAGATTTATCAGCACTCTCACCCCCAGCGGCACACGGCAGATTTATCAGCACTGTCACCCCCAGCGGCACACGGCAGATTTATCAGCACTGTCACCCCCAGCGGCACACAGCAGATTTATTAGCACTGTCACCCCCAGCGGCACACAGCAGATTTATTAGCACTCTCACCCCCAGCGGCACACGGCAGATTTATCAGCACTGTCACCCCCAGCGGCACACGGCAGATTTATCAGCACTCTCACCCCCAGCGGCACACGGCAGATTTATTAGCATTGTCACCCCCAGCGGCACACGGCAGATTTATCAGCACTGTCAACCCCAGCGGCACACAGCAGATTTATCAGCACTGTCACCCCCAGCGGCACACGGCAGATTTATTAGCACTCTCACCCCCAGCGGCACACGGCAGATTTATTAGCACAGTCACCCCCAGCGGCACACGGCAGATTTATTAGCACAGTCACCCCCAGCGGCACACGGCAGATTTATCAGCACTGTCACCCCCAGCGGCACACGGCAGATTTATTAGCACTGTCAACCCCAGCAGCACACGGCAGATTTATCAGCACTGTCACCCCCAGCGGCACACGGCAGATTTATTAGCACTCTCACCCCCAGCGGCACACCGCAGATTTATTAGCACTGTCACCCCCAGCGGCACACGGCAGATTTATCAGCACTGTCACCCCCAGCGGCACACAGCAGATTTATTAGCACTCTCACCCCCAGCAGCACACAGCAGATTTATTAGCACTGTCACCCCCAGCGGCACACGGCAGATTTATCAGCACTGTCACCCCCAGCGGCACACGGCAGATTTATTAGCACTCTCACCCCCAGCGGCACACGGCAGATTTAGTAGCACTGTCAACCCCAGCAGCACACAACAGATTTATCAGCACAGTCACCCCCAGCGGCACACAGCAGATTTATCAGCACCGTCATCCCCAGCGGCACGCGGCACATTTATCAGCACCGTCACCCCCAGCGTCACGCGGCACATTTATCAGCACCGTCACCCCCAGCAGGAAACGGCACATTTAGCAGCACCGTCAACCCCAGCAGCACACAGCACACCTGCAGCTGATACACTCATTTGTATATTAGCTGTACAGAGGGGCTAAATAATCACATGCAACTGATACACTCATTTGTATATTAGCTGTACAGAGGGACTAAATAATCACCTGCATCTGTTACATTCATTTTGTATTAGCTGTACAGAGGGGCTAAATAATCACTTGCGCTGATACACTCATTTGTATATTAGCTGTACAGAGGGGCTAAATAATCACCTGCAGCTGATACACTCATTTGTATATTAGCTGTACAGAGGGGATAAATAATCACTTGCGCTGATACACTCATTTGTATATTAGCTGTACAGAGGGGATAAATAATCACTTGCGCTGATACACTCATTTGTATATTAGCTGTACAGAGGGGATAAATAATCACTTGCGCTGATACACTCATTTGTATATTAGCAGTACAGAGGGACTAAATAATCACCTGCAGCTGATACACTCATTTGTATATTAGCTGTACAGAGGGACTAAATAATCACTAACCGACTGTTACACTCATTTGTATATTAGCTGTACAGAGGGGATAAATAATCACTAACCGACTGTTACACTCATTTGTATATTAGCTGTACAGAGGGACTAAATAATCACCTGCAGCTGATACACTCATTTGTATATTAGCTGTACAGAGGGGCTAAATAATCACCTGCAGCTGATACACTCATTTGTATATTAGCTGAACAGAGGAGATAAATAATCACTTGCAACTGATACACTCATTTTATATTAGCTGTACAGAGGGGATAAATAATCACCTGCAGCTGATACACTCATTTGTATATTAGCTGTACAGAGGGGCTAAATAATCACCTGCAGCTGATACACTCATTTGTATATTAGCTGTACAGAGGGGATAAATAATCACCTGCAGCTGATACACTCATTTGTATATTAACTGTACAAAGGGACTAAATAATCACCTGCAGCTGATACACTCATTTGTATATTAGCTGTACAGAGGGGCTAAATAATCACTTGCAGCTGATACTCTCATTTGTATATTAGCTGTACAGAGGGGATAAATAATCACCTGCAGCTGATACACTCATTTGTATATTATCTGTACAGAGGGGCTAAATAATCACCTGCAGCTGATACACTCATTTGTATATTAGCTGTACAGAGGGGCTAAATAATCACTTGCAGCTGATACTCTCATTTGTATATTAGCTGTACAGAGGGGCTAAATAATCACCTGCAGCTGATACACTCATTTGTATATTATCTGTACAGAGGGGCTAAATAATCACCTGCAGCTGATACACTCATTTGTATATTAGCTGTACAGAGGGACTAAATAATCACCGACTGATACACTCATTTGTATATTAGCTGTACAGAGGGGATAAATAATCACTAACCGACTGATACACTCATTTGTATATTAGCTGTACAGAGGGACTAAATAATTACCTGCAGCTGATACACTCATTTGTATATTAGCTGTACAGAGTGGCTAAATAATCACCTGCAGCTGATACACTCATTTGTATATTAGCTGTACAGAGGGGCTAAATAATCACCTGCAGCTTATACACTCATTTGTATATTAGCTGTACAGAGGGGCTAAATAATCACCTGCAGCTGATACACTCATTTGTATATTAGCTGTACAGAGGGGCTAAATAATCACCTGCAGCTGATAAACTCATTTGTATATTAGCTGTACAGAGGGGCTAAATAATCACCTGCAGCGGATACACTCATTTGTATATTAGCTGTACAGAGGGACTAAATAATCACCTGCAGCTGATACACTCATTTGTATATTAGCTGTACAGAGGGGCTAAATAGTCACCTGCAGCTGATACACTCATTTGTATATTAGCTGTACAGAGGGGCTAAATAATCACCTGCAGCTGATACACTCATTTGTATATTAGCTGTACAGAGGGGATAAATAATCACTAACCGACTGATACACTCATTTGTATGTTAGCTGTACAGAGGGGATAAATAATCACTATCCGACTGATACACTCATTTGTATGTTAGCTGTACAGAGGGGATAAATAATCACCTGCAGCTGATACACTCATTTGTATGTTAGCTGTACAGAGGGGCTAAATAATCACCTGCAACTGATACATTTATTTGTATATTAGCTGTACAGAGGGGCTAAATAGTCACCTGCAACTGATACACTCATTTGTATATTAGCTGTACAGAGGGACTAAATAATCACCTGCAGCTGATACACTCATTTGTATATTAGCTGTACAGAGGGACTAAATAATCACCTGCAGCTGATACACTCATTTGTATATTAGCTGTACAGAGGGACTAAATAATCACCTACAGCTGATACTCTCATTTGTATGTTAGCTGTACAGAGGGACTAAATAATCACTGACTGATACACTCATTTGTATATTAGCTGTACAGAGGGGCTAAATAATCACCTGCAACTGATACACTCATTTGTATATTAGCTGTACAGAGGGGATAAATAATCACCTGCAGCTGATACACTCATTTGTATATTAGCTGTACAGAGGGGCTAAATAATCACCTGCAACTGATACACTCATTTGTATATTAGCTGTACAGAGGGGCTAAATAATCACTGACTGATACACTCATTTGTATATTAGCTGTACAGAGGGACTAAATAATCACTGACTGATACACTCATTTGTATATTAGCTGTACAGAGGGGCTAAATAATCACCTGCAACTGATACACTCATTTGTATATTAGCTGTACAGAGGGGCTAAATAATCACCTGCGCTGATACACTCATTTGTATATTAGCTGTACAGAGGGGCTAAATAATCACCTGCAGCTGATACACTCATTTGTATATTAGCTGTACAGAGGGGCTAAATAATCACCTGCAGCTGATACACTCATTTGTATATTAGCTGTACAGAGGGGCTAAATAATCACCTGCAGCTGATACACTCATTTGTATATTAGCTGTACAGAGGGGCTAAATAATCACCTGCAGCTGATACACTCATTTGTATATTAGCTGTACAGAGGGGCTAAATAATCACCTGCAGCTGATACACTCATTTGTATATTATCTGTACAGAGGGACTAAATAATCACCTGCAGCTGATACACTCATTTGTATATTATCTGTACAGAGGGACTAAATAATCACCTGCAGCTGATACACTCATTTGTATATTAGCTGTACAGAGGGTCTAAATAATCACTTGCGCTGATACACTCATTTGTATATTAGCTGTACAGAGGGGCTAAATAATCACCTGCAGCTGATACACTCATTTGTATATTAGCTGTACAGAGGGGATAAATAATCACTAACCGACTGTTACACTCATTTGTATATTATCTGTACAGAGGGGATAAATAATCACTTGCAACTGATACACTCATTTGTATATTAGCTGAACAGAGGGGATAAATAATCACTTGCAACTGATACACTCATTTGTATATTAGCTGTACAGAGGGGATAAATAATCACCTGCAGCTGATACACTCATTTGTATATTAGCTGTACAGAGGGGATAAATAATCACCTGCAGCTGATACACTCATTTGTATATTAGCTGTACAGAGGGGCTAAATAATCACTGACTGATAAACTCATTTGTATATTAGCTGTACAGAGGGACTAAATAATTACCTGCAGCTGATACACTCATTTGTATATTAGCTGTACAGAGGGACTAAATAATTACCTGCAGCTGATACACTCATTTGTATATTAGCTGTACAGAGGGGATAAATAATCACCTGCAACTGATACACTCATTTGTATATTAGCTGTACAGAGGGGATAAATAATCACCTGCAGCTGATACACTCATTTGTATATTAGCTGTACAGAGGGGCTAAATAATCACCTGCAGCTGATACACTCATTTGTATATTAGCTGTACAGAGGGGCTAAATAATCACCTGCAGCTGATACACTCATTTGTATATTAACTGTACAGAGGGGCTAAATAATCACCTGCAGCTGTTACACTCATTTGTATATTAGCTGTACAGAGGGGCTAAATAATCACCTGCAGCTTATACACTCATTTGTATATTAGCTGTACAGAGGGGCTAAATAATCACCTGCAGCTGATACACTCATTTGTATATTAGCTGTACAGAGGGGATAAATAATCACCTGCAGCTGATACACTCATTTGTATATTAACTGTACAGAGGGGCTAAATAATCACCTGCAGCTGTTACACTCATTTGTATATTAGCTGTACAGAGGGGCTAAATAATCACCTGCAGCTTATACACTCATTTGTATATTAGCTGTACAGAGGGGCTAAATAATCACCTGCAGCTGATACACTCATTTGTATATTAGCTGTACAGAGGGGATAAATAATCACCTGCAGCTGATACACTCATTTGTATATTAGCTGTACAGAGGGGATAAATAATCACCTGCAGCTGATACACTAATTTGTATATTAGCTGTACAGAGGGGATAAATAATCACTAACCGACTGATAAACTCATTTGTATATTAGCTGTACAGAGGGGATAAATAATCACTAACCGACTGATACACTCATTTGTATATTATCTGTACAGAGGGGATAAATAATCACTTGCAACTGATACACTCATTTGTATATTAGCTGAACAGAGGGGATAAATAATCACTTGCAACTGATACACTCATTTGTATATTAGCTGTACAGAGGGGATAAATAATCACCTGCAGCTGATACACTCATTTGTATATTAGCTGTACAGAGGGGCTAAATAATCACCGAATGATAAACACTCATTTGTATATTAGCTGTACAGAGGGGCTAAATAATCACCTGCAGCTGTTACACTCATTTGTATATTAGCTGTACAGAGGGGCTAAATAATCACCTGCAGCTGATACACTCATTTGTATATTAGCTGTACAGAGGGACTAAATAATCACTTGCGCTGATACACTCATTTGTATATTAGCTGTACAGAGGGGCTAAATAATCACTAACCGACTGATACACTCATTTGTATATTAGCTGTACAGAGGGGCTAAATAATCACCTGCAGCTGTTACACTCATTTGTATATTAGCTGTACAGAGGGGCTAAATAATCACCTGCAGCTTATACACTCATTTGTATATTAGCTGTACAGAGGGGCTAAATAATCACCTGCAGCTGATACACTCATTTGTATATTAGCTGTACAGAGGGGATAAATAATCACCTGCAGCTGATACACTCATTTGTATATTAGCTGTACAGAGGGGCTAAATAATCACTGACTGATAAACTCATTTGTATATTAGCTGTACAGAGGGACTAAATAATTACCTGCAGCTGATACACTCATTTGTATATTAGCTGTACAGAGGGACTAAATAATTACCTGCAGCTGATACACTCATTTGTATATTAGCTGTACAGAGGGGATAAATAATCACCTGCAACTGATACACTCATTTGTATATTAGCTGTACAGAGGGGCTAAATAATCACCTGCAGCTTATACACTCATTTGTATATTAGCTGTACAGAGGGGATAAATAATCACCTGCAGCGGATACACTCATTTGTATATTAGCTGTACAGAGGGGATAAATAATCACCTGCAGCTGATACACTCATTTGTATATTAGCTGTACAGAGGGGCTAAATAATCACCTGCAACTGATACACTCATTTGTATATTAGCTGTACAGAGGGACTAAATAATCACCTGCAGCTGATACACTCATTTGTATATTAGCTGTACAGAGGGGATAAATAATCACCTGCAGCTGTTACACTCATTTGTATATTAGCTGTACAGAGGGGCTAAATAGTCACCTGCAACTGATACACTCATTTGTATATTAGCTGTACAGAGGGGATAAATAATCACCTGCAACTGATACACTCATTTGTATATTAGCTGTACAGAGGGGATAAATAATCACCTGCAACTGATACACTCATTTGTATATTAGCTGTACAGAGGGGATAAATAATCACCTGCAACTGATACACTCATTTGTATATTAGCTGTACAGAGGGACTAAATAATCACCTGCAGCTGATACACTCATTTGTATATTAGCTGTACAGAGGGGATAAATAATCACCTGCAACTGATACACTCATTTGTATATTAGCTGTACAGAGGGGATAAATAATCACCTGCAGCTGATACACTCATTTGTATATTATCTGTACAGAGGGGCTAAATAATCACCTGCAGCTGATAACCTCATTTGTATATTATCTGTACAGAGGGGCTAAATAATCACTTGCAGCTGATAAACTCATTTGTATATTAGCTGTACAGAGGGGCTAAATAATCACCTGCAGCTGATACACTCATTTGTATATTAGCTGTACAGAGGGACTAAATAATCACCGACTGATACACTCATTTGTATATTAGCTGTACAGAGGGACTAAATAATCACTGACTGTTACACTCATTTGTATATTAGCTGTACAGAGGGGATAAATAATCACCTGCAGCTGATACACTCATTTGTATATTAGCTGTACAGAGGGGCTAAATAATCACCTGCAGCTTATACACTCATTTGTATATTAGCTGTACAGAGGGGCTAAATAATCACCTGCAGCTGATACACTCATTTGTATATTAGCTGTACAGAGGAACTAAATAATCACCTGCAGCTGATACACTCATTTGTATATTAGCTGTACAGAGGGGATAAATAATCACTGACTGGGTACACCCTTATCAGCACCATCACCCCCAGCGGCACACAGCAGATTTATCACCACCATCACCCCCAGCGGCACACAGCAGATTTATCAGCACTGTCACCCCCAGCGGCACACGGCAGATTTATCAGCACTGTCACCCCCAGCGGCACACAGCAGATTTATCAGCACTGTCACCCCCAGCAGCACACAGCAGATTTATTAGCACTCTCACCCCCAGCGGCACACAGCAGATTTATCAGCACTGTCACCCCCAGCGGCACACAGCAGATTTATTAGCACAGTCACCCCCAGCGGCACACGGCAGATTTATCAGCACTGTCACCCCCAGCGGCACACAGCAGATTTATTAGCAAAGTCACCCCCAGCGGCACACGGCAGATTTATCAGCACCATCACCCCCAGCGGCACACAGCAGATTTATCAGCACTGTCACCCCCAGCGGCACACAGCAGATTTATCAGCACTGTCACCCCCAGCGGCACACGGCAGATTTATCAGCACTGTCACCCCCAGCAGCACACAGCAGATTTATCAGCACTGTCACCCCCAGCGGCACACGGCAGATTTATCAGCACTGTCACCCCCAGCGGCACACAGCAGATTTATTAGCACTCTCACCCCCAGCAGCACACAGCAGATTTATCAGCACTGTCACCCCCAGCGGCACACAGCAGATTTATTAGCACAGTCACCCCCAGCGGCACACGGCAGATTTATAAGCACTGTCACCCCCAGCGGCACACGGCAGATTTATCAGCACTGTCACCCCCAGCGGCACACAGCAGATTTATCAGCACTGTCACCCCCAGCGGCACACAGCAGATTTATTAGCACAGTCACCCCCAGCGGCACACGGCAGATTTATCAGCACTGTCACCCCCAGCGGCACACGGCAGATTTATCAGCACTGTCACCCCCAGCGGCACACGGCAGATTTATCAGCACTGTCACCCCCAGCAGATTTATCAGCACTGTCACCCCCAGCGGCACACAGCAGATTTATCAGCACTGTCACCCCCAGCGGCACACGGCAGATTTATCAGCACTGTCACCCCCAGCAGATTTATCAGCACTGTCACCCCCAGCGGCACACAGCAGATTTATTAGCACCGTCACCCCCAGCGGCACACAGCAGATTTATCAGCACTGTCACCCCCAGCGGCACACAGCAGATTTATCAGCACTGTCACCCCCAGCGGCACACGGCAGATTTATCAGCACTGTCACCCCCAGCGGCACACGGCAGATTTATCAGCACTGTCACCCCCAGCGGCACACGGCAGATTTATTAGCACTCTCACCCCCAGCGGCACACGGCAGATTTATTAGCACTGTCAACCCCAGCGGCACACAGCAGATTTATCAGCACTGTCACCCCCAGCGGCACACGGCAGATTTATTAGCACTCTCACCCCCAGCGGCACGCGGCAGATTTATTAGCACTCTCACCCCCAGCGGCACACGGCAGATTTATTAGCACTCTCACCCCCAGCGGCACACAGCAGATTTATTAGCACTCTCACCCCCAGCGGCACACAGCAGATTTATTAGCACTGTCACCCCCAGCGGCACACGGCAGATTTATCAGCACTGTCACCCCCAGCGGCACACGGCAGATTTATTAGCACTCTCACCCCCAGCGGCACACGGCAGATTTAGTAGCACTGTCAACCCCAGCAGCACACAACAGATTTATCAGCACAGTCACCCCCAGCGGCACACAGCAGATTTATCAGCACCGTCATCCCCAGGGGCACGCGGCACATTTATCAGCACCGTCACCCCCAGCGTCACGCGGCACATTTATCAGCACCGTCACCCCCAGCAGGAAACGGCACATTTAGCAGCACCGTCAACCCCAGCAGCACACAGCACACCTGCAGCTGATACACTCATTTGTATATTAGCTGTACAGAGGGGCTAAATAATCACATGCAACTGATACACTCATTTGTATATTAGCTGTACAGAGGGACTAAATAATCACCTGCATCTGTTACATTCATTTTGTATTAGCTGTACAGAGGGGCTAAATAATCACTTGCGCTGATACACTCATTTGTATATTAGCTGTACAGAGGGGATAAATAATCACTAACCGACTGTTACACTCATTTGTATATTAGCTGTACAGAGGGGCTAAATAATCACCTGCAGCTGATACACTCATTTGTATATTAGCTGTACAGAGGGACTAAATAATCACCTGCAACTGATACACTCATTTGTATATTAGCTGTACAGAGGGACTAAATAATCACCTGCAACTGATACACTCATTTGTATATTAGCTGTACAGAGGGGATAAATAATCACCTGCGCTGATACACTCATTTGTATATTAGCTGTACAGAGGGGCTAAATAATCACCTGCGCTGATACACTCATTTGTATATTAGCTGTACAGAGGGGCTAAATAATCACCTGCGCTGATACACTCATTTGTATATTAGCTGTACAGAGGGACTAAATAATCACCTGCAGCTGATACACTCATTTGTATATTAGCTGTACAGAGGGACTAAATAATCACTAACCGACTGTTACACTCATTTGTATATTAGCTGTACAGAGGGGATAAATAATCACTAACCGACTGTTACACTCATTTGTATATTAGCTGTACAGAGGGGCTAAATAATCACCTGCAGCTGATACACTCATTTGTATATTAGCTGAACAGAGGGGATAAATAATCACTTGCAACTGATACACTCATTTTATATTAGCTGTACAGAGGGACTAAATAATCACTTGCAGCTGATACACTCATTTGTATATTAGCTGTACAGAGGGGATAAATAATCACCTGCAGCTGATACACTCATTTGTATATTAGCTGTACAGAGGGGATACATAATCACCTGCAGCTGATACACTCATTTGTATATTAGCTGTACAGAGGGGATACATAATCACCTGCAGCTGATACACTCATTTGTATATTAGCTGTACAGAGGGGCTAAATAATCACCTGCAGCTGATACACTCATTTGTATATTAGCTGTACAGAGGGGCTAAATAATCACCTGCAGCTGATACACTCATTTGTATATTAGCTGTACAGAGGGGATACATAATCACCTGCAGCTGATACACTCATTTGTATATTAGCTGAACAGAGGGGATAAATAATCACTTGCAACTGATACACTCATTTTATATTAGCTGTACAGAGGGACTAAATAATCACTTGCAGCTGATACACTCATTTGTATATTAGCTGTACAGAGGGGCTAAATAATCACCTGCAGCTGATACACTCATTTGTATATTAGCTGTACAGAGGGGATACATAATCACCTGCAGCTGATACACTCATTTGTATATTAGCTGTACAGAGGGGATACATAATCACCTGCAGCTGATACACTCATTTGTATATTAGCTGTACAGAGGGACTAAATAATCACCTGCAGCTGATACACTCATTTGTATATTAGCTGTACAGAGGGACTAAATAATCACCTGCAGCTGATACACTCATTTGTATATTAGCTGTACAGAGGGACTAAATAATCACCTGCAGCTGATACACTCATTTGTATATTAGCTGTACAGAGGGGCTAAATAATCACCTGCAGCTGATACACTCATTTGTATATTAGCTGTACAGAGGGGCTAAATAATCACCTGCAGCTGATACACTCATTTGTATATTAGCTGTACAGAGTGGCTAAATAATCAATTGCAGCTGATACACTCATTTGTATATTAGCTGTACAGAGGGGATAAATAATCACCTGCAGCTGATACACTCATTTGTATATTAGCTGTACAGAGGAGATAAATAATCACCTGCAGCTGATACACTCATTTGTATATTAGCTGTACAGAGGGGATAAATAATCACTAACCGACTGATACACTCATTTGTATATTAGCTGTACAGAGGGGATAAATAATCACCTGCAGCTGATACACTCATTTGTATATTAGCTGTACAGAGGGGATAAATAATCACCTGCAGCTGATACACTCATTTGTATATTAGCTGTACAGAGGGACTAAATAATCACCTGCAGCTGTACACTAATTTGTATATTAGCTGTACAGAGGGGCTAAATAATCACCTGCAGCTGTTACACTCATTTGTATATTAGCTGTACAGAGGGGCTAAATAATCACCTGCAGCTTATACACTCATTTGTATATTAGCTGTACAGAGGGGCTAAATAATCACCTGCAGCTTATACACTCATTTGTATATTAGCTGTACAGAGGGGCTAAATAATCACCTGCAGCTGATACACTCATTTGTATATTAGCTGTACAGAGGAACTAAATAATCACCTGCAGCTGATACACTCATTTGTATAGGTAATAATGGAATATGTACAGCGCCAGTAAAGGCTAAGGGATAAATATAAACACTAAAAACGAAATATACCTGCTAAGGCTTAGCAAGAATTTATTACAATTCAACAGTATTGGTACCAATAGATAAAATGAGTAAAAAACAGTTATTAAAACAGTTGTTAAAAACAATGGTAAGGTGGAGTGTTGTGCTGATACACTCACACAGTGCAAATAGCAATTGGATCCAAGGGGTGGAAAACTAAAATGGTGAAATCCACATTTGCTTGTGGATACACAAATAAACAAATTGTGTAAGCAACATAAAAATGTATGCGACTTAAATGTGCAACATGATAGTGCAAATGTTGTGCAACATAAGTGAGAGTAATTGTGATCACTATGTGTATAAAAGATAAGGAAAAAACGATTCACATCAAAAATGCAAAAAATCACAATAGATATAATATATTAAAAAGTCCCAATGACACTGCAGTGCAAAAAAATAATAACAATAAATCACATGTGAATAACTGCCATTGAGTGGCAAATGTGGAAAAAGGGTGGTATACCCAAGGCAAAAAAAAAAAAAAAAAAAGAGGAAATCCAGTGAAAAAACAAAAATTAAAATAAAAAACCAGATACAAAAATGATGTTCAACAAAAGATAAAAAAGAACAAAAAAGAACAAAAAGAGTATTGTAATCCAAAAAACAGTAAATTAAAAGGAAATCACATGAAGGAACCTGGAATCCTGAGGGGAAGAGTTCCCAGGCGAATCCTAACAACGGTCAGCTCTTGGTCCAATGTCCTAGAGATGTCCCTGTAAAAAAAGGAGTACCATAGCGTAACAAGTCCTCAGAGTGGGTAAAATACTTGGAATAATGCTTACCAACAGGTCTACGCGTTTCGGCCCCAAAATAAGGCCTTTATCAAGATTGGTAAGCATTTTGGGGCCGAAACGCGTAGACCTGTTGGTAAGCATTATTCCAAGTATTTTACCCACTCTGAGGACTTGTTACGCTATGGTACTCCTTTTTTTACAGGGACATCTCTAGGACATTGGACCAAGAGCTGACCGTTGTTAGGATTCGCCTGGGAACTCTTCCCCTCAGGATTCCAGGTTCCTTCATGTGATTTCCTTTTAATTTACTGTTTTTTGGATTACAATACTCTTTTTGTTCTTTTTTGTTCTTTTTTATCTTTTGTTGAACATCATTTTTGTATCTGGTTTTTTATTTTAATTTTTGTTTTTTCACTGGATTTCCTCTTTTTTTTTTTTTTTTTTTGCCTTGGGTATACCACCCTTTTTCCACATTTGCCACTCAATGGCAGTTATTCACATGTGATTTATTGTTATTATTTTTTTGCACTGCAGTGTCATTGGGACTTTTTAATATATTATATCTATTGTGATTTTTTGCATTTTTGATGTGAATCGTTTTTTCCTTATCTTTTATACACATAGTGATCACAATTACTCTCACTTATGTTGCACAACATTTGCACTATCATGTTGCACATTTAAGTCGCATACATTTTTATGTTGCTTACACAATTTGTTTATTTGTGTATCCACAAGCAAATGTGGATTTCACCATTTTAGTTTTCCACCCCTTGGATCCAATTGCTATTTGCACTTTGTGAGTGTATCAGCACAACACTCCACCTTACCATTGTTTTTAACAACTGTTTTAATAACTGTTTTTTACTCATTTTATCTATTGGTACCAATACTGTTGAATTGTAATAAATTCTTGCTCAGCCTTAGCAGGTATATTTCGTTTTTAGTGTTTATATTTATCCCTTAGCCTTTACTGGCGCTGTACATATTCCATTATTACCTGTTCTTTCCTTTTGGGGGTTGGTTAGACCCTTTATTTGTACTCAGCACAAGGGAATATCTTAGCGCTTGGCTACCACACCTCACTTTCCACACTCATTTGTATATTAGCTGTACAGAGGGACTAAATAATCACTGACTGATACACTCATTTGTATATTAGCTGTACAGAGGGGATAAATAATCACTAACCGACTGATACACTCATTTGTATATTAGCTGTACAGAGGGGCTAAATAATCACCTGCAACTGATACACTCATTTGTATATTAGCTGTACAGAGGGGCTAAATAATCACATGCAGCTGTTACACTCATTTGTATATTAGCTGTACAGAGGGGCTAAATAATCACCTGCAGCTGATACACTCATTTGTATATTAGCTGTACAGAGGGGCTAAATAATCACCTGCAGCTGATACACTCATTTGTACATTAGCTGTACAGAGGGGCTAAATAATCACCTGCAGCTGATACACTCATTTGTATATTAGCTGTACAGAGGGGCTAAATAATCACTGACTGTTACACTCATTTGTATATTAGCTGTACAGAGGGACTAAATAATCACCTGCAGCTGATACACTCATTTGTATATTAGCTGTACAGAGGGGCTAAATAATCACCTGCAACTGATACACTCATTTGTATATTAGCTGTACAGAGGGGCTAAATAATCACCTGCAACTGATACACTCATTTGTATATTAGCTGTACAGAGGGGCTAAATAATCACATGCAGCTGTTACACTCATTTGTATATTAGCTGTACAGAGGGGCTAAATAATCACCTGCAGCTGATACACTCATTTGTACATTAGCTGTACAGAGGGGCTAAATAATCACCTGCAGCTGATACACTCATTTGTATATTAGCTGTACAGAGGGGATAAATAATCACCTGCAGCTGATACACTCATTTGTATATTAGCTGTACAGAGGGGCTAAATAATCACCTGCAGCTGTTACACTCATTTTATATTAGCTGTACAGAGGGGCTAAATAATCACCTGCAACTGATACACTCATTTGTATATTAGCTGTACAGAGGGGCTAAATAATCACTAACTGACTGATACACTCATTTGTATATTAGCTGTACAGAGGGGCTAAATAATCACCTGCAGCTGATACACTCATTTGTATATTAGCTGTACAGAGGGACTAAATAATCACTGACTGATACACTCATTTGTATATTAGCTGTACAGAGGGGCTAAATAATCACTAACCGACTGATACACTCATTTGTATATTAGCTGTACAGAGGGACTAAATAATCACCTGCAACTGATACACTCATTTGTATATTAGCTGTACAGAGGGACTAAATAATCACCTGCAGCTGATACACTCATTTGTTTATTAGCTGTACAGAGGGGCTAAATAGTCACCTGCAACTGATACACTCATTTGTATATTAGCTGTACAGAGGGGCTAAATAATCACTAACTGACTGATACACTCATTTGTATATTAGCTGTACAGAGGGGCTAAATAATCACCTGCAGCTGATACACTCATTTGTATATTAGCTGTACAGAGGGGCTAAATAATCACCTGCAGCTGATACACTCATTTGTATATTAGCTGTACAGAGGGGCTAAATAATCACTGACTGTTACACTCATTTGTATATTAGCTGTACAGAGGGACTAAATAATCACCTGCAGCTGTTACACTCATTTGTATATTAGCTGTACATAGGGGCTAAATAATCACCTGCAGCTGTTACACTCATTTGTATATTAGCTGTACAGAGGGACTAAATAATCACCTGCAGCTGATACACTCATTTGTATATTAGCTGTACAGAGGGCTAAATAATCACCTGCAGCTGATACACTCATTTGTATATTAGCTGTACAGAGGGGCTAAATAATCACCTGCAGCTGATACACTCATTTGTATATTAGCTGTACAGAGGGGCTAAATAATCACCTGCAGCTGATACACTCATTTGTATATTAGCTGTACAGAGGGGCTAAATAATCACCTGCAGCTGATACACTCATTTGTATATTAGGCTGACAGAGGGGCTAAATAATCACCTGCAGCTGATACACTCATTTGTATATTAGCTGAAATTTGCTGTCACTCATTTGTATCTGACAGAGGGATAAATAATCACCGACTGATACATCATTTGTATTTACTGTACAGAGTAATATCAAACTGTAATATTGTATATTGCTGTACAGGGGGCTAAATAATCACCTGCAGCTGATACACTCATTTGTATATTAGCTGTACAGAGGGAAATAACCTCAGCTGCATCATTTGTATATAGCTGTACAGAGGGGAATAAATATGTTACGGAGCAAAGTTAAAGTGCAGCCATGTTCCTGCACGGCTACGCTCCGCCCCCACACACTCATTTGTATATTAGCTGTACAGAGGGGCTAAATAATCACCTGCAACTGATACACTCATTTGTATATTAGCTGTACAGAGGGGCTAAATAATCACCTGCAGCTGATACACTCATTTGTATATTAGCTGTACAGAGGGGCTAAATAATCACCTGCAGCTGATACACTCATTTGTATATTAGCTGTACAGAGGGGCTAAATAATCACCTGCAGCTGATACACTCATTTGTATATTAGCTGTACAGAGGGGCTAAATAATCACACTGCTCTGATACACTCATTTGTATATTAGCTGTACAGAGGGGCTAAAAAATCACCTGCAGCTGATACACTCATTTGTATATTAGCTGTACAGAGGGGCTAAATAATCACCTACAGCTGATACACTCATTTGTATATTAGCTGTACAGAGGGGCTAAATAATCACCTGCAGCTGATACACTCATTTGTATATTAGCTGTACAGAGGGGATAAATAATCACCTGCAGCTGATACACTCATTTGTATATTAGCAGTACAGAGGGACTAAATAATCACCTGCAGCTGATACACTCATTTGTATATTAGCTGTACAGAGGGACTAAATAATCACCTGCAGCTGATACACTCATTTGTATATTAGCTGTACAGAGGGGCTAAATAATCACCTGCAACTGATACACTCATTTGTATATTAGCTGTACAGAGGGGCTAAATAATCACTGACTGATACACTCATTTGTATATTAGCTGTACAGAGGGACTAAATAATCACCTGCAGCTGATACACTCATTTGTATATTAGCTGTACAGAGGGGCTAAATAATCACCTGCAGCTGATACACTCATTTGTATATTAGCTGTACAGAGGGGCTAAATAATCACTAACCGACTGATACACTCATTTGTATATTAGCTGTACAGAGGGGCTAAATAATCACCTGCAGCTGATACACTCATTTGTATATTAGCTGTACAGAGGGGCTAAATAATCACCTGCAGCTGATACACTCATTTGTATATTAGCTGTACAGAGGGGCTAAATAATCACCTGCAGCTGATACACTCATTTGTATATTAGCTGTACAGAGGGGATAAATAATCACCTGCAGCTGATACACTCATTTGTATATTAGCTGTACAGAGGGACTAAATAATCACCTGCAGCTGATACACTCATTTGTATATTAGCTGTACAGAGGGGCTAAATAATCACCTGCAGCTGATACACTCATTTGTATATTAGCTGTACAGAGGGGATAAATAATCACCTGCAGCTGATACACTCATTTGTATATTAGCTGTACAGAGGGGCTAAATAATCACCTGCAGCTGATACACTCATTTGTATATTAGCTGTACAGAGGGGATAAATAATCACCTGCAGCTGATACACTCATTTGTATATTAGCTGTACAGAGGGGCTAAATAATCACCTGCAACTGATACACTCATTTGTATATTAGCTGTACAGAGGGACTAAATAATCTCCTGCAGCGGATACACTCATTTGTATATTAGCTGTACAGAGGGGCTAAATAATCACCTGCAGCTGATACACTCATTTGTATATTAGCTGTACAGAGGGGATAAATAATCACCTGCAGCTGATACACTCATTTGATATTAGCTGTACAGAGGGATAAATAATCACAACCGACTGATACACTCATTTGTATATTAGCTGTACAGAGGGGATAAATAATCACCTGCAGCTGTACACTCATTTGTATATTAGCTGTACAGAGGGCTAAATAATCACCTGCAGCTGATACACTCATTTGTATATTAGCTGTACAGAGGGGCTAAATAATCACCTGCAGCTGATACACTCATTTGTATATTAGCTGTACAGAGGGGATAAATAATCACCTGCAACTGATACACTCATTTGTATATTAGCTGTACAGAGGGACTAAATAATCACTGACTGATACACTCATTTGTATATTAGCTGTACAGAGGGACTAAATAATCACTAGCGACTGATACAGCACATTTGTATATTAGCTGTAACAGAGGGATAAATAATCACCTACGCAACTGATACACTCATTTGTATATTAGCTGTACAGAGGGGATAAATAATCAACCTGCAACTGATACACTCATTTGTATGTTAGCTGTACAGAGGGACTAAATAATCACCTGCAGCTGATACACTCATTTGTAATATTAGCTGTACAGAGGGGATAAATAATCACCTGCGACTGATACACTCATTTGTATATTACGCTGTACAGAGGGGCTAAATAATCACCTGCAGCTGATACACTCATTTGTATATTAGCTGTACAGAGGGGACTAAATAATCCACCTGCAGCTGATACACTCATTTGTATATTAGCTGTACAGAGGGATAAATAATCACCTGCAGCTGATACACTCATTTGTATATTAGCTGTACAGAGGGGCTAAATAATCACCTGCAGCCGATCCACTCATTTGTATATTAGCTGTTCAGGGGGGATAAATAATCACCTGCAGCTGATACACTCATTTGTATATTAGCTGTACAGAGGGGCTAAATAATCACCTGCAGCTGATACACTCATTTGTATATTAGCTGTACAGAGGGGCTAAATAATCACCTGCAGCTGATACACTCATTTGTATATTAGCTGTACAGAGGGACTAAATAATCACTGACTGATACACTCATTTGTATATTAGCTGTACAGAGGGGCTAAATAATCACCTGCAGCTGATACACTCATTTGTATATTAGCTGTACAGAGGGGCTAAATAATCACCTGCCGACTGATACACTCATTTGTATATTAGCTGTACAGAGGGGATAAATACTAACCTGCAGCTGATACACTCTTTTGTATATTAGCTGTACAGAGGGGCTAAATAATCCACCTGCAGCTGATACACTCATTTGTATATTAGCTGTACAGAGGGGCTAAATAATCACCTGCAGCTGATACACTCATTTGTATATTAGCTGTACAGAGGGGATAAATAATCACCTGCAGCTGATACACTCATTTGTATATTAGCTGTACAGAGGGGGCTAAATAATCACTTGCAGACTGATACACTCATTTGTATATTAGCTGTACAGAGGGGCTAAATAATCACCTGCAGACTGATACACTCATTTGTATATTACTGTACAGAGGGGCTAAATAATCACCTGCAGCTGATACACTCATTTGTATATTAGCTGTACAGAGGGGACTAAATAATCACCTGCAGCTGATACACTCATTTGTATATTAGCTGTACAGAGGGGCTAAATAATCACCTGCACTGATACACTCATTTGTATATTAGCTGTACAGAGGGACTAAATAATCACCGACTGATACACTCATTTGTATATTAGCTGTACAGAGGGACTAAATAATCACCTGCAACTGATACACTCATTTGTATATTAGCTGTACAGAGGGGCTAAATAATCACCTGCAGCTGATACATTCATTTGTATATTTAGCTGTACAGAGGGGCTAAATAATCACCTGCATCTGATACACTCATTTGATTTAGCTGTACACGAGGGGAATAAATAATCACTAACCCGACTGATACACTCATTTGTATATTAGCTGTACAGGAGGGGATAAATAATCACTAACACCGACTGATACACTCATTTGTTTATTAGCTTTACAGAGGGCTAAATAATCACCTGCAGCCTGATACACTCATTTGTATATTAGCTGTACAGAGGTGCTAATATAATCACCTGCAGCTGATACACTCATTTGTATATTAGCTGTACCAGTAGGGGCTAAATATCACCTGCAGCTGAGTACACTCATTTGTATATTAGCTGTAGCAGAGGGGATAAATAATCACTCTGCAGCTGATACACTCATTTGTATATTAGCTGTACAGAGGGCTAAATAATCACCTGCAGCTGATAACACTCATTTTATATTAGCTGTACAGAGGGGATAAATAATCACTAACCGACTGATACACTCATTTGTATTTTAGCTGTACAGAGGGGATAAATAATCACTAACCGACTGATACACTCATTTGTATATTAGCTGTACAGAGGGGCTAAATAATCACTAACCGACTGATACACTCATTTGTTTATTAGCTGTACAGAGGGGATAAATAATCACCTGCAACTGATACACTCATTTGTATATTAGCTGTACAGAGGGGATAAATAATCACCTGCAGCTGATACACTCATTTGTATATTAGCTGTACAGAGGGACTAAATAATCACTAACCGACTGATACACTCATTTGTATGTTAGCTGTACAGAGGGGATAAATAATCACTTGCAGCTGATACACTCATTTGTATATTAGCTGTACAGAGGGACTAAATAATCACCTGCAGCTGATACACTCATTTGTATATTAGCTGTACAGAGGGGCTAAATAATCACTGCAGCTGATACACTCATTTGTATATTAGCTGTACAGAGGGGCTAAATAATCACCTGCAACTGATACACTCATTTGTATATTAGCTGTACAGAGGGGCTAAATAATCACCTGCAGCTGATACACTCATTTGTATATTAGCTGTACAGAGGGGCTAAATAATCACCTGCAGCTGATACACTCATTTGTATATTAGCTGTACAGAGGGGCTAAATAATCACCTGCAGCTGATACACTCATTTGTATATTAGCTGTACAGAGGGGCTAAATAATCACCTGCAGCTGATACACTCATTTGTATATTAGCTGTACAGAGGGGCTAAATAATCACCTGCAGCTGATACACTCATTTGTATATTAGCTGTACAGAGGGGATAAATAATCACCTGCAGCTGATACACTCATTTGTATATTAGCTGTACAGAGGGGATAAATAATCACCTGCAGCTGATACACTCATTTGTATATTAGCTGTACAGAGGGGATAAATAATCACCTGCAGCTGATACACTCATTTGTATATTAGCTGTACAGAGGGATAAATAATCACCTGCAGCTGATACACTCATTTGTATATTAGCTGTACAGAGGGGCTAAATAATCACCTGCAGCTGATACACTCATTTGTATATTAGCTGTACAGAGGGGCTAAATAATCACCTGCAGCTGATACACTCATTTGTATATTAGCTGTACAGAGGGGCTAAATAATCACTAACCGACTGATACACTCATTTGTATATTAGCTGTACAGAGGGGCTAAATAATCACTAACCGACTGATACACTCATTTGTTTATTAGCTGTACAGAGGGGATAAATAATCACTAACCGACTGATACACTCATTTTATATTAGCTGTACAGAGGGGCTAAATAATCACCTGCAGCTGATACACTCATTTTATATTAGCTGTACAGAGGGGCTAAATAATCACCTGCAGCTGATACACTCATTTTATATTAGCTGTACAGAGGGGCTAAATAATCACCTGCAGCTGATACACTCATTTGTATAGTTAGCTGTACAGAGGGGGATAAATAATCACCTGCAGCTGATACACTCATTTGTATATTAGCTGTACAGAGGGGATAAATAATCACCTGCAGCTGATACACTCATTTGTATATTAGCTGTACAGAGGGGATAAATAATCACTAACCGACTGATACACTCATTTGTATATTAGCTGTACAGAGGGGATAAATAATCACCTGCAGCTGATACACTCATTTGTATATTAGCTGTACAGAGGGGCTAAATAATCACCTGCAGCTGATACACTCATTTGTATATTAGCTGTACAGAGGGGACTAAATAATCACCTTGCAGCTGATACACTCATTTGTATATTAGCTGTACAGAGGGGCCTAAATAATCACCTGCAGCTGATACACCTCATTTGTATATTAGCTGTACAGAGGGGCTAAATAATCACCTGCAGCTGATACACTCATTTGTATATTAGCTGTACAGAGGGGATAAATAATCACTGCACTGATACACTCATTTGTATATTAGCTGTACAGAGGGAGATAAATAATCACTGCCGCTGATACACTCATATGTATATTATCTGTACAGAGGGGCTAAATAATCACCTGCAGCTGATACACTCATTTGTTTATTAGCTGTACAGAGGGGCTAAATAATCACCTGCAGCTGATACACTCATTTGTATATTAGCTGTACAGAGGGACTAAATAATCACCTGCAGCTGATACACTCATTTGTATATTAGCTGTACAGAGGGGCTAAATAATCACTAACCGACTGATACACTCATTTGTATATTAGCTGTACAGAGGGGCTAAATAATCACCTGCAGCTGATACACTCATTTGTATATTAGCTGTACAGAGGGGCTAAATAATCACCTGCAGCTGATACACTCATTTGTATATTAGCTGTACAGAGGGGCTAAATAATCACCTGCAGCTGATACACTCATTTGTATATTAGCTGTACAGAGGGGCTAAATAATCACCTGCAGCTGATACACTCATTTGTATATTAGCTGTACAGAGGGGCTAAATAATCACCTGCAGCTGATACACTCATTTGTATATTAGCTGTACAGAGGGGCTAAATAATCACCTGCAGCTGATACACTCATTTGTATATTAGCTGTACAGAGGGGCTAAATAATCACCTGCAGCTGATACACTCATTTGTATATTAGCTGTACAGAGGGGCTAAATAATCACCTGCAGCTGATACACTCATTTGTATATTAGCTGTACAGAGGGGGCTAAATAATCACCTGCAGCTGATACACTCATTTGTATATTAGCTGTACAGAGGGGCTAAATAATCACCTGCAGCTGATACACTCATTTGTATATTAGCTGTACAGAGGGGCTAAATAATCACCTGCAGCTGATACACTCATTTGTATATTAGCTGTACAGAGGGGCTAAATAATCACCTGCAGCTGATACACTCATTTGTATATTAGCTGTACAGAGGGGCTAAATAATCACCTGCAGCTGATACACTCATTTGTATATTAGCTGTACAGAGGGGCTAAATAATCACCCTGCAGCTGATACACTCATTTGTATATTAGCTGTACAGAGGGGCTAAATAATCACCTGCAGCTGATACACTCATTTGTATATTAGCTGTACAGAGGGGCTAAATAATCACCTGCAACTGATACACTCATTTGTATATTAGCTGTACAGAGGGGCTAAATAATCACCTGCAGCTGATACACTCATTTGTATATTAGCTGTACAGAGGGGCTAAATAATCACCTGCAGCTGATACACTCATTTGTATATTAGCTGTACAGAGGGGATAAATAATCACCTGCAGCTGATACACTCATTTGTATATTAGCTGTACAGAGGGGCTAAATAATCACCTGCAGCTGATACACTCATTTGTATATTAGCTGTACAGAGGGACTAAATAATCACCTGCAGCTGATACACTCATTTGTATATTAGCTGTACAGAGGGGATAAATAATCACCTGCAGCTGATACACTCATTTGTATATTAGCTGTACAGAGGGGATAAATAATCACTAACCGACTGATACACTCATTTGTATATTAGCTGTACAGAGGGGCTAAATAATCACCTGCAACTGATACACTCATTTGTATATTAGCTGTACAGAGGGACTAAATAATCACTGACTGATACACTCATTTGTATATTAGCTGTACAGAGGGGCTAAATAATCACCTGCAACTGATACACTCATTTGTATATTAGCTGTACAGAGGGGCTAAATAATCACCTGCAGCTGATACACTCATTTGTATATTAGCTGTACAGAGGGGCTAAATAATCACCTGCAGCTGATACACTCATTTGTATATTAGCTGTACAGAGGGGATAAATAATCACCTGCAGCTGATACACTCATTTGTATATTAGCTGTACAGAGGGGATAAATAATCACTAACCGACTGATACACTCATTTGTATATTAGCTGTACAGAGGGGCTAAATAATCACCTGCAGCTGATACACTCATTTGTATATTAGCTGTACAGAGGGGCTAAATAATCACCTGCAGCTGATACACTCATTTGTATATTAGCTGTACAGAGGGGCTAAATAATCACCTGCAGCTGATACACTCATTTGTATATTAGCTGTACAGAGGGGCTAAATAATCACCTGCAGCTGATACACTCATTTGTATATTAGCTGTACAGAGGGGATAAATAATCACCTGCAGCTGATACACTCATTTGTATATTAGCTGTACAGAGGGGCTAAATAATCACCTGCAGCTGATACACTCATTTGTATATTAGCTGTACAGAGGGGCTAAATAATCACCTGCAGCTGATACACTCATTTGTATATTAGCTGTACAGAGGGGATAAATAATCACCTGCAGCTGATACACTCATTTGTATATTAGCTGTACAGAGGGGATAAATAATCACCTGCAGCTGATACACTCATTTGTATATTAGCTGTACAGAGGGGCTAAATAGTCACCTGCAACTGATACACTCATTTGTATATTAGCTGTACAGAGGGGCTAAATAATCACCTGCAACTGATACACTCATTTGTATATTAGCTGTACAGAGGGGATAAATAATCACTAACCGACTGATACACTCATTTGTATATTAGCTGTACAGAGGGACTAAATAATCACCTGCAACTGATACACTCATTTGTATATTAGCTGTACAGAGGGGCTAAATAATCACCTGCAGCTGATACACTCATTTGTATATTAGCTGTACAGAGGGGCTAAATAATCACCTGCAGCTGATACACTCATTTGTATATTAGCTGTACAGAGGGGATAAATAATCACCTGCAGCTGATACACTCATTTGTATATTAGCTGTACAGAGGGGCTAAATAATCACCTGCAACTGATACACTCATTTGTATATTAGCTGTACAGAGGGACTAAATAATCACCGACTGATACACTCATTTGTATATTAGCTGTACAGAGGGGATAAATAATCACCTGCAGCTGATACACTCATTTGTATATTAGCTGTACAGAGGGGATAAATAATCACTAACCGACTGATACACTCATTTGTATATTAGCTGTACAGAGGGGCTAAATAATCACTAACCGACTGATACACTCATTTGTATATTAGCTGTACAGAGGGACTAAATAATCACCGACTGATACACTCATTTGTATATTAGCTGTACAGAGGGGCTAAATAATCACCTGCAACTGATACACTCATTTGTATATTAGCTGTACAGAGGGGCTAAATAATCACCTGCAGCTGATACACTCATTTGTATATTAGCTGTACAGAGGGGCTAAATAATCACCTGCAGCTGATACACTCATTTGTATATTAGCTGTACAGAGGGGATAAATAATCACCTGCAGCTGATACACTCATTTGTATATTAGCTGTACAGAGGGGCTAAATAATCACCTGCAGCTGATACACTCATTTGTATATTAGCTGTACAGAGGGGCTAAATAATCACCTGCAGCTGATACACTCATTTGTATATTAGCTGTACAGAGGGGCTAAATAATCACCTGCAGCTGATACACTCATTTGTATATTAGCTGTACAGAGGGGCTAAATAATCACCTGCAGCTGATACACTCATTTGTATATTAGCTGTACAGAGGGGCTAAATAATCACCTGCAGCTGATACACTCATTTGTATATTAGCTGTACAGAGGGGCTAAATAATCACCTGCAGCTGATACACTCATTTGTATATTAGCTGTACAGAGGGGATAAATAATCACCTGCAACTGATACACTCATTTGTATATTAGCTGTACAGAGGGGATAAATAATCACCTGCACTGATACACTCATTTGTATATTAGCTGTACAGAGGGGCTAAATAATCACCTGCAGCTGATACACTCATTTGTATATTAGCTGTACAGAGGGGCTAAATAATCACCTGCAGCTGATACACTCATTTGTATATTAGCTGTACAGAGGGGATAAATAATCACCTGCAGCTGATACACTCATTTGTATATTAGCTGTACAGAGGGGATAAATAATCACCTGCAGCTGATACACTCATTTGTATATTAGCTGTACAGAGGGGCTAAATAATCACCTGCAACTGATACACTCATTTGTATATTAGCTGTACAGAGGGGCTAAATAATCACCTGCAACTGATACACTCATTTGTATATTAGCTGTACAGAGGGGATAAATAATCACTAACCGACTGATACACTCATTTGTATATTAGCTGTACAGAGGGACTAAATAATCACCTGCAACTGATACACTCATTTGTATATTAGCTGTACAGAGGGGCTAAATAATCACTTGCAGCTGATACACTCATTTGTATATTAGCTGTACAGAGGGGATAAATAATCACCTGCAGCTGATACACTCATTTTATATTAGCTGTACAGAGGGGCTAAATAATCACCTGCAACTGATACACTCATTTGTATATTAGCTGTACAGAGGGACTAAATAATCACCGACTGATACACTCATTTGTATATTAGCTGTACAGAGGGGATAAATAATCACCTGCAGCTGATACACTCATTTGTATATTAGCTGTACAGAGGGGATAAATAATCACTAACCGACTGATACACTCATTTGTATATTAGCTGTACAGAGGGGCTAAATAGTCACCTGCAACTGATACACTCATTTGTATATTAGCTGTACAGAGGGACTAAATAATCACTAACCGACTGATACACTCATTTGTATATTAGCTGTACAGAGGGGCTAAATAATCACCTGCAACTGATACACTCATTTGTATATTAGCTGTACAGAGGGGATAAATAATCACTAACCGACTGATACACTCATTTGTATATTAGCTGTACAGAGGGGCTAAATAATCACCTGCAACTGATACACTCATTTGTATATTAGCTGTACAGAGGGACTAAATAATCTCCTGCAGCGGATACACTCATTTGTATATTAGCTGTACAGAGGGGCTAAATAATCACCTGCAGCGGATACATTCATTTGTATATTAGCTGTACAGAGGGGATAAATAATCACCTGCAGCTGATACACTCATTTGTATATTAGCTGTACAGAGGGGATAAATAATCACCTGCAGCTGATACACATTTGTATATTAGCTGTACAGAGGGGATAAATAATCACTAACCGACTGATACACTCATTTGTATATTAGCTGTACAGAGGGGATAAATAATCACCTGCAGCTGTTACACTCATTTGTATATTAGCTGTACAGAGGGGCTAAATAATCACCTGCAGCTGATACACTCATTTGTATATTAGCTGTACAGAGGGGCTAAATAATCACCTGCAGCTGATACACTCATTTGTATATTAGCTGTACAGAGGGGATAAATAATCACCTGCAACTGATACACTCATTTGTATATTAGCTGTACAGAGGGGATAAATAATCACTGACTGATACACTCATTTGTATATTAGCTGTACAGAGGGGCTAAATAATCACCTGCAGCTGATACACTCATTTGTATATTAGCTGTACAGAGGGGCTAAATAATCACCTGCAGCTGATACACTCATTTGTATATTAGCTGTACAGAGGGGATAAATAATCACCTGCAGCTGATACACTCATTTGTATATTAGCTGTACAGAGGGGATAAATAATCACCTGCAGCTGATACACTCATTTGTATATTAGCTGTACAGAGGGGCTAAATAGTCACCTGTAACTGATACACTCATTTGTATATTAGCTGTACAGAGGGGCTAAATAATCACCTGCAACTGATACACTCATTTGTATATTAGCTGTACAGAGGGGATAAATAATCACTAACCGACTGATACACTCATTTGTATATTAGCTGTACAGAGGGACTAAATAATCACCTGCAACTGATACACTCATTTGTATATTAGCTGTACAGAGGGGCTAAATAATCACCTGCAACTGATACACTCATTTGTATATTAGCTGTACAGAGGGACTAAATAATCACCTGCAACTGATACACTCATTTGTATATTAGCTGTACAGAGGGGATAAATAATCACTTGCAGCTGATACACTCATTTGTATATTAGCTGTACAGAGGGGCTAAATAATCACCTGCAGCTGATACACTCATTTGTATATTAGCTGTACAGAGGGGATAAATAATCACTAACCGACTGTTACACTCATTTGTATGTTAGCTGTACAGAGGGGATAAATAATCACCTGCAGCTGATACACTCATTTGTATATTAGCTGTACAGAGGGGCTAAATAATCACCTGCAGCTGATACACTCATTTGTATATTAGCTGTACAGAGGGGATAAATAATCACCTGCAGCTGATACACTCATTTGTATATTAGCTGTACAGAGGGACTAAATAATCACCTGCAGCTGATACACTCATTTGTATGTTAGCTGTACAGAGGGGCTAAATAATCACTTGCAGCTGATACACTCATTTGTATATTAGCTGTACAGAGGGGCTAAATAATCACCTGCAGCTGATACACTCATTTGTATATTAGCTGTACAGAGGGGCTAAATAATCACCTGCAGCTGATACACTCATTTGTATATTAGCTGTACAGAGGGGATAAATAATCACTAACCGACTGATACACTCATTTGTATATTAGCTGTACAGAGGGGCTAAATAATCACCTGCAGCTGATACACTCATTTGTATATTATCTGTACAGAGGGGCTAAATAATCACTTGCAACTGATACACTCATTTGTATATTAGCTGTACAGAGGGACTAAATAATCACCTGCAGCTGATACACTCATTTGTATATTAACTGTACAGAAGGGCTAAATAATCACCTGCAGCTGATACACTCATTTGTATATTAGCTGTACAGAGGGGCTAAATAATCACCTGCAGCTGTACACTAATTTGTATATTAGCTGTACAGAGGGACTAAATAATCACCTGCAGCTGATACACTCATTTGTATATTAGCTGTACAGAGGGGCTAAATAATCACCTGCAGCTGATACACTCATTTGTATATTAGCTGTACAGAGGGACTAAATAATCACCTGCAGCTGATACACTCATTTGTATATTAGCTGTACAGAGGGGATAATCACCTGAAGCTGATACACTCATTTGTATATTAGCTGTACAGAGGGGATAAATAATCACCTGCAGCTGATACACTCATTTGTATATTAGCTGTACAGAGGGGCTAAATAATCACCTGCAGCTGATAACCTCATTTGTATATTAGCTGTACAGAGGGGATAAATAATCACTAACCGACTGATACACTCATTTGTATATTAGCTGTACAGAGGGGCTAAATAATCACCTGCAGCTGATACACTCATTTGTATATTAGCTGTACAGAGGGGATAAATAATCACTAACCGACTGATACACTCATTTGTATATTAGCTGTACAGAGGGGCTAAATAATCACCTGCAGCTGATACACTCATTTGTATATTATCTGTACAGAGGGGCTAAATAATCACCTGCAGCTGATACACTCATTTGTATATTAGCTGTACAGAGGGACTAAATAATCACCTGCAGCTGATACACTCATTTGTATATTAGCTGTACAGAGGGGCTAAATAATCACCTGCAGCTGATACACTCATTTGTATATTATCTGTACAGAGGGACTAAATAATCACCTGCAGCTGATACACTCATTTGTATATTAGCTGTACAGAGGGACTAAATAATCACTGACTGATACACTCATTTGTATATAAGCTGTACAGAGGGGCTAAATAATCACCTGCAGCTGTTACTCATTTGTATATTAGCTGTACAGAGGGACTAAATAATCACCTGCAGCTGATACACTCATTTGTATATTAGCTGTACAGAGGGGCTAAATAATCACCTGCAGCTGATACACTCATTTGTATAATAGCTGTACAGAGGGACTAAATAATCACCTGCAGCTGATACACTCATTTGTATATTAGCTGTACAGAGGGACTAAATAATCACCTGCAGCTGATACACTCATTTGTATATTAGCTGTACAGAGGGGATAAATAATCACCTGCAGCTGATACACTCATTTGTATATTAGCTGTACAGAGGGACTAAATAATCACCTGCAGCTGATACACTCATTTGTATATTAGCTGTACAGAGGGGCTAAATAATCACCTGCAACTGATACACTCATTTGTATATTAGCTGTACAGAGGGGATAAATAATCACTTGCGCTGATACACTCATTTGTATATTAGCTGTACAGAGGGGCTAAATAATCACTTGCGCTGATACACTCATTTGTATATTAGCTGTACAGAGGGGATAAATAATCACCTGCAGCTGATACACTCATTTGTATATTAGCTGTACAGAGGGGCTAAATAATCACTTGCGCTGATACACTCATTTGTATATTAGCTGTACAGAGGGGATAAATAATCACTTGCGCTGATACACTCATTTGTATATTAGCTGTACAGAGGGGCTAAATAATCACCTGCAGCTGATACACTCATTTGTATATTAGCTGTACAGAGGGACTAAATAATCACCTGCAGCTGATACACTCATTTGTATATTAGCTGTACAGAGGGACTAAATAATCACCTGCAGCTGATACACTCATTTGTATATTAGCTGTACAGAGGGACTAAATAATCACCTGCAGCTGATACACTCATTTGTATATTAGCTGTACAGAGGGACTAAATAATCACCTGCAGCTGATACACTCATTTGTATATTAGCTGTACAGAGGGGATAAATAATCACCTGCAGCTGATACACTCATTTGTATATTAGCTGTACAGAGGGGCTAAATAATCACCTGCAGCTGATACACTCATTTGTATATTAGCTGTACAGAGGGGATAAATAATCACTTGCGCTGATACACTCATTTGTATATTAGCTGTACAGAGGGGATAAATAATCACTTGCGCTGATACACTCATTTGTATATTAGCTGTACAGAGGGGATAAATAATCACCTGCAACTGATACACTCATTTGTATATTAGCTGTACAGAGGGGATAAATAATCACCTGCAACTGATACACTCATTTGTATATTAGCTGTACAGAGGGGATAAATAATCACCTGCAGCTGATACACTCATTTGTATGTTAGCTGTACAGAGGGGCTAAATAATCACCTGCAGCTGATACACTCATTTGTATATTAGCTGTACAGAGGGGCTAAATAATCACCTGCAGCTGATACACTCATTTGTATATTAGCTGTACAGAGGGGATAAATAATCACCGACTGATACACTCATTTGTATATTAGCTGTACAGAGGGGATAAATAATCACCGACTGATACACTCATTTGTATATTAGCTGTACAGAGGGGATAAATAATCACCTGCAGCTGATACACTCATTTGTATATTAGCTGTACAGAGGGGATAAATAATCACCTGCAACTGATACACTCATTTGTATATTAGCTGTACAGAGGGGATAATCACCTGAAGCTGATACACTCATTTGTATATTAGCTGTACAGAGGGGCTAAATAATCACCTGCAGCTGTTACACTCATTTGTATATTAGCTGTACAGAGGGGCTAAATAATCACCTGCAGCTGATACACTCATTTGTATATTAGCTGTACAGAGGGGCTAAATAATCACCTGCAGCTGATACACTCATTTGTATATTAGCTGTACAGAGGGGATAAATAATCACCTGCAGCTGATACACTCATTTGTATATTATCTGTACAGAGGGGATAAATAATCACCTGCAGCTGATACACTCATTTGTATATTAGCTGTACAGAGGGGATAAATAATCACCTGTTGGGAAACTTATACCCAAGCTCTAGAGGACACTGAATGAAAACAGGAGGGACAAAAAGAGAGGCGGACCCTCATCTGAGGGCACCACAGCCTGCAAAACCTTTCTCCCGAAGACTGCTTCAGCTGAAGCAAAAACATCAAACTTGTAAAATTTAGAAAAAGTGTGTAAGGAGGATCAGTTTGCTGCGTTATAAATCTGATTCATAGAGGCCTTGTTCTTAAAGGCCCAAGAGGAAGCCACTGCTCTAGTAGAATGAGCAATAATTCTCTGAGTAGGTTTATGTCCCGCTGTCTCATAAGCTAAGCGGATAACACTCCTTAACCAAAAGGATAAGGAAGTCGAAGAGACCTTCTGACCCTTACGCTTCCCAAAATAGGCAACAAACAAGGAAGAAGTTTGTCTAAAATCCTTAGTAGCCTGAAGATAGAACTTCAAAGCGTGAACCACGTCCAAATTATGAAGAAAACGTTCCTTCGAAGAAGAAGGTTTGGAACAAGGAGGAACCACAATCTCTTGATTGATGTTGCGGTCTGACACAACCTTAGGAAGAAACCCTAACTTAGTACGTAGGACAGCCTTATCAGAATGGAACACGAGATAAGGAGGCTCACATTGTAAAGCGGCAATCTCAGAAACTCTGCACGCAGAAGCAATAGCCAGTAGAAAAAGAACCTTCCAGGACAACTTAATGTCAATTTCATGCATACGCGCAGACGGAGCCCATTGCAAAACCTTAAAGGGACAGCTCACCCAAAAACTTTCTCCCCTTTAAATTATTCCCAATGATCCTTTATACCTGCTAGAGTGCATTAAATTGGTTGCAAGTAGCTCCTTTACTCATATTTCAGCATTTGAAATAGCTGATTTAGCTTGTGGTTTCCCAACCTATACTGAAAGTTTTGATACTGGCGTATACGCTATTGACAAGCCTAAGTAAACACAGCCAGCAGAAGAGATTACACCCTCAGTGGGGGGCATGATAGTTAAGTAATAAAATGATAATTTTCCATTGTTCTCTCTAAGTATTGAGTTGGTGTTTCAGACAAATATAAGATAAGGAAGCAAGTCTGTGTACATAAAAGTGATAACATAATGAGATCTGATATTACCTGAAGCTCAACCCATTGTAATAGGCTGTGGTTTCAAAGCACAAAACCAGCTACTTCAGATACACAAATAAACCCAAAAATGCAATTTCTCAAATATTTTATACTCTGCAGTTGTCATTTAAAATACATTTATGGAAAAACAATTTTACAGTGTACTGTCCCTTTAAGAACAAGATTCAGACTCCAAGGAGGAGCCTTAGATCTGAACAGAGCTCTGATTGTAATCAGAGCCTTAACAAAGGACTGTACATCTGGAAGCTCCGAGAGCCTCTTGTGCAGTAAAATAGACAGGGACCAAATCTGTCCCCTCAGGGAACTGGCAGAAAGACCCTTCTCCAGTCCATCCTGGAGAAACGATAGAATCCTGGCAACCTTAACTTTATGCCAGGGAAATCCACGCTCTTCACACCAGAATAAATAGGTTCTCAGCACCTAATGATAGATGCAACGAGTAACCGGCTTACAAGCTTGAATGAGAATATCAATAACTCTCTCAGGAAAACCTCTCTTGGCTAGGACTAAGCGTTCAATCTCCACACGGTCAGCCTCAGAGAATCTAGATTTTGTTGAACAAAAGGACCTTGTTCAACGAGATCCCTGCGACAAGGTAACTACCATGGAGGAGAAGATAACATCCCTACCAGATCCACAAACCACATCCTTCGCAGCCATGATGGAGCAATCAGTATCACTGATGCCTGCTCCTGCTTGATGCGGGCCACTACATGAGGACGGAGTGGTAACCACGGGAAAAGGTAAATTAGATTGAACCTTCAAGGCACTGTTAATGCATCTATTAGCTCCGCCTGAGGATTCCTGGACCTCGACCCATATCTGGGTAACTTGGTATTGAGACGGGACGCCATGAGATCCATCTCCGGCGTCCCCCACCTGTAGCATATCTCCGCAAACATTTCGGGATGGAGAGACCATTCCCCCGGATAAAAGGATTGTCTGCTGAGAAAATCTGCTTCCCAGTTGTCCACACCTGGAATGTAGATCGTTGACAGCGAACAGCTGTGGGCCTCCGCCCACTCCAGAATCAGAGAGATACTTCCCTCATTGCTAGGGAGCTTATTGTCCCCCCCTCTGATGGTTGATGTAAGCCACTGAGGTTATATTGTCTAATTGGAATCTGATAAACCGGGACAAACCCAGAAGAGGTCAAACCTTTAGAGCATTGAAGATTGCCTGAAGTTCCAGAATGTTGATCGGGAGGGAGCGTTCCTCCTGAGACCACAGGCCCTGTGTCTTCTTGGCACGCAAAAACAGCTCCCCATCCTGATAGACTCGCGTCCGTAGTCACAATCTCCCAGGATGGTCTTAGAAAGGATGTCCCTCGGGACAGATGATCTGGATAGAGCCACCTAGAGAGTGATTCTCTCGACTGTTTGTCCAGAGAAATCTGTTGAGATAGATCCTAATGATCGCGTTCCACTGCCTCAGCATGCACAGTTGTAACGGTCTGAGACGGAACCTGGCAAAGGGAATGATGTCCATGCTGGACACCATGAGACCAATTACCTCCATACACTGAGCCACAGATGACCTTAAGGAGGTCCGGAGGGCAAGACATGCCAAAGCTAGCTTGCAACGTTTCTGGTCTGTTAGGAATATCCTCATGGATTAGAAGTCTATTATAGTACCAAGGAATTCTACCCTGGTGCTTGGGATAAGAGAACTATTTTCTAAGTTTATCTTCCATCCATGAGATCGAAGAAGAGATACCGAATGGTCCTCCGCCAGATGAAAAGATGGTGCTTGTACCAGAATATCATACAAGTAGGGGGCTACTGCTATACCCCAAATTCTTGCAACAGCTAGAAGAGCCCCTAGAACCTTCATAAAAATCCTTGGAGCAGTAGCTAGACCAAATGGAAGTGCAATAAACTGGAAGTGCTGGTCCAGGAATACAAACCATAGGAACTGGAAGTGATCCTTGTGGATTGGAACGTGAAATTAAGCATCCTTCAGGTCTATAGTGGCCATGAACTGTCCTTCCTGAACTAGGGGAAGGATGGACCTTATTGTCTCCATCTTGAACGAGGAGACATTTAGAAATTTGTTTAAGCACTTTAGGTCCAGAATCGGGCAGAAAGTTCCCTCTTTCTTTGGAACCACGAACAGGTTTGAATAGTATCCCAAACCTCTTTCTGCGATAGGAACCAGGACAATGACCCCTAAGGAGGACAGATCCCGCACGCACCCCAGAAAGGCTTCCCTCTTTTCTGGCTTTGAAGACAGGCTTGAGAGGAGAAATCTGCCCTTGTGTGGATGAGATTTGAAGCCTATCTTGTATCCCTGAGCTATGACCTCCAGGACCCATGGGTCCTGCACGTCCATGAACCAAGCATCTGAAAACAGTGACAGTCTGCCTCCTACACGATCCAGCGCCGGATTGGGGGCCGCCTCTTGATGGCGATTTGGTCTCGGCGGGCTTCTTGCTCTGCTTGGATTCCAGGATTGAGCCGGCTTCCAAGTACTCTTGGCCTGCTCGGGCTTAGAGGAGGACTGTTGTCGTTGGGATTTCTCAGAACGAAAAGAACAAAAATTAGAACTCTGTCCCTTAGACTTGTTCTTTTTATCCTGCAGTAGGAAGGCATCCTTACCCCCCTGTAACCATGGAGATGATTGAGTTCAGGCCTGGACCAAATAAAACCTTTCCCTTAAAAGGGAGGGAGAGAAGTCTGGACTTAGAAGTCATGTCCACAGACCAGGACTTCAGTCAGAGATCCCTACAGGTCTGAACTGAAAAACCAGACACCTTAGCATTTAGGCGAATAATCTGCATGTTTGCATCACAGATAAAAGAATTAGACATTCTCAATGCTTTAATTCTTTCCTGGATAACGTCGAGGGGACCCTCAACCTCGATCTATTCCGATATGGAGTCACACCAGTAGGCCGCAACTCCAGCAACTGAGGCAACAGCCGCTGCCGGTTGAAACAAATATCCTGTATGTTGAAACATTTTTCTTAGAAAAGTTTCCATCTTCTTATCCATCAGCTCTCTGAACGACGAGCTATCCTCAAGAAAAACGAGCTATCCTCAAGAAAAATAGAAGTACGTTGGGCCAGAGTGGAGATAGCGCCATCCATCTTACAGAACCCCACAACTCCAATTGAGAGTCCGGGACCGGGAATTATTTCTTAAAGGAAGACGAAGTGGAAAAGGAAGATCCAATTCTATCCCACTCGTTTTTAATAATGTTCGCCATTTTTACAGGAACAGGAAAAAGTTAACGGCACTACCCTATCCTCGTAAACTCTGTCTAATTTAGGAATCAAAGGTTTATCAGGCAGCTTGGCCTCTGGAACCTCTAATGTAGACAGGAACTCCTTTAGAAGAAAACGCAAGTGCTCAATCTTAAATCTAAAGGCTGGTTCCTCCGCAGCAGAAGGCTTAGAAGTAGCAGACTCCGACCCAGAAAGTTCACCCTCTGAAGCCTCAGAGTGTGACTCATCCTCGGATACTTGAAAAACAGATAAATCCAATAAACTACTTGATGACCCCTGGGCAGGCAGCTATGTTTAATCTTTCGCTTGCGCCTGGCAGGGTGAGGAAAAGCACTGAGGGCCTCAGACACCGCTGTCTTTAACTGCGCTGTAAAATCTGATGGTAAAAGGCTTCCTCTAGATGGAGGATCAGGCATGCTATGGGAAGCTGCATGAGTTTAGGAAGATGACTGATGGGTATGCACCTCACAGGACTGCGAGTCCTCAGAGGTGAACAGCTCAGTGGTACCAAAAGGGTTAACCTTCTTAGACATAACGTTGTTAAGGCATGTGGAACATAGTTGAGAGGGTGGGCATACCAAGGTCTCCTCATAATATAAACAGGTATTACTATTTGGAATAGAGGGAGTACCCTCAAGAATATCAGAATCCTCCATAGCTTAAGCTAATTTCAGAAGGACACAGAATAAAACAATCTTTTTATTTCTCACAAAAACGGCACCTTTATTCTCACAATGGCTGGGGCACTCACCACCTCCTGGACCCAGACAATATAGAGAAAAATGCATCTTCTCCGACAGCCAGCTCGGTCAGGAAAGAGGAAATTAAAGTGAGACCACACCCAGTCATGTGGTATGCAAGGCAGGACCGCCCCTGCAATAAAAAAAAGCTTGCCAAGCTACAAGCTGCGCATCGTTCAAAGTGAAAGTACAAACCTGTGTGTTCCAGCCACATAACAAACAGCCTATGAGCCCAATAAAATATCACACATAAAGCAGCATAAAATCAAAGCATCACATTTGATTAATCCCCACTGTTCAATAATCCCCCTCAGGAGATATTAACGCATGATTCTATTAAGATAAAAGGAGCCACACTGTGACCCTGTCTTCTAGCGTTTTCAACATATGAAAAAATTGTTACGATCTTACCAGAATCCACGCTGTGGAACAGAAACACAGCCTTTTAAGTGTGACAGTCTTGTAGCATTGCTCCTGACATTGACTTGAGTGAGAAAACAAGCAGGCAGTGAAACTCGTCAACAATGATTGCTTAAGGAGCTGTTAGCAGGCAGTCTGGAGATGCAGGGAGAGTCTTTCTGCGAATCCATCCAGAGTCCAGACTCTAACTTTCGTCAATGCTCTCACCGAGAGGCTGACAAGACTACTTAAAACTCCAGTCCCATATCAAAGGGAAGATACCCCTCCTAAGTAATTACCCCTAAATCTTCTGACACTTCTCTGCCATCCTCCTGCGATGAAAGGCAAAGAATGACTGGGGGATGGGGGAAGTGGGAGAGGTATTTAAGTCTTTGGCTGGGGTGTCTTTGCCTCCTCCTGGTGGCCAGGTTCAGTATTTCCCAACAGAAAGGAATGATGCCGTGGACTCTCCTTATATTAAGAAAGAAATACCTTTTCTTTATCTTTCCTGAAAATGGTTTAGAAATCAAGACAGCCAAACAATGCTGCTGCTTTACACTGTATTTTGATGAAGCCTATTTATCTCAAGTAGGATATACTTTTTTTTCTTGGTACTGTAGCTAATGGGCAACTAATAGGAGTGTTATAAAACAGGGTAATATCTTCCAGCACTGGTGATGGGAGTGCAAGCCTGAGGAGCTCCTGCCAAAGCTCCAAACAGATCACAATATACAAAAAGTTCAAGCAGCACCTCCACTTGTACAAAATTATCAATTTTATTGCACCAAGACACAAAAATCCATGACGTTTCGGGCTCAAATGCCCTTAATCATATGACCTAAACAAACTACACACCTCTCTTAAATACCTTATACCACAGGTGTTGCTAATTATAACATTAACCAGTATCAAAATTTAACTCTTAAGTGTAAATGCCACCTAGTGGTCAGTATATAAAATAACATACAATATAATTTTCTTTAAAAAAGTCTAACAGTGCTACATATATGCAATGAGATATACAAGAACACTTTTTCACAGAATTTTTTTTACAGAAAAACATTTTTTTACAGAGAAACATCTTATAGAATAGTTACAAATCTACCTATGCAAACTTATTTATGTCTGCATTTGAAGAAAAATTTGTCTACCAAAATGAGATGTTCCATCTATATGGCGCCACTTGGTGGCGCTATATGGATGACATCTTTGGTATCTGGTGGGGCGACATTGGATCCCTTCTCAAGTTTGTGGATGATTTAAATAGTGCCACTAGACACATTAAATTTACCCTTACCTGGGATGAACAATCCTTACATTTTCTTGACACTATGGTCTAAAAAGAAGGCGGTATGTTAAAAACAGATATATATAGGAAAAGTACCGATAAGAATAGTTTATTGCACTTCACAAGTGCTCATCCACCGGCTTTGATTAGAGCTCTACCTAGGAGTCAAATGACAAGAGTCAAGAGGATTGTGTCTGATAAAGAACTTGTTACTAAAAGGCTTAAAGAAATGGGTCAGAAATTCAGTGCTAGGGGTTACCCAGCTGATATTTTGCAAAATGAAGTTAAAAGGGCTAGTGATGAGACATGTACCAATATTACTAAAGTAAAAGATAAGAAGGATAGAATCATTTTTGTTTCTGAGTATAACAATCAAAGTCCCAAGATAAAAAGGATTATTAATAAATATTGGTTCATGTTGAGAGAATGTCATCCAGGTGTACAATCATTTTCTAATGGCCCTATGTCTGCTTATAGGAAAGGCTCTAGTATTAAAGATAGATTGGTGAGGGCTGATATAGGCAGCAAAAAATTGAAACAGAGTTATATCACTGGAAAAAATCTGGGTTGTTACCCTTGTTTGGGCTGTGGGAATTGCAACAACATGGTAAAGGGTTCTACCTTTGTACATCCACACACAGGCAAAGTGTACAAGATTAATGCTTTTCTTACATGTAACTCTTGCTATGTGATTTATCTTATTAAGTGCCCATGTGGGTGGATCTACATAGGCGAGACTACCCAGAGGGTAAGGGATAGGATTATCCAGCATAAATCAAATATAAGATGCAAAGATCTAAACGCCCCAGTCTGTAACCATTTTTTATCCAAAGGCCACTCAATATCTCAATTGAAGTTTCAAATCATAGACCATGTTCCTATTCCTCGTAGAGGTGGGAATAGAGAGTTAATCTAAAAGAAAAGAGAATCTATGTGGATCTATAAGTTAGATTGTATGTTTCCAAAGGGTATGAATCGTGAAATGGATCTCAATATTTTTGTCTAAATTTTTCTCTAAATTGTGTTTTGAATTTCTTTAGATTCTACTCCCCCTTATTATGAACACTGTGAAGAAGAAATCCATTCCTCTGGATTTGTTACTATTCTATAAGATGTTTCTCTGTAAAAAAAATGTTTGTCTGTAAAAAAATTCTGTGAAAAAGTGTTCTTGTATACTTCATTGCATATATGTAGCACTGTTAGACTTTTTTAAAGAAAATTATATTGTATGTTATTTTATATACTGACCACTAGGTGGCATTTACACTTAAGAGTTAAATTTTGATACTGGTTAATGTTATAATTAGCAACACCTGTGGTATAAGGTATTTAAGAGAGGTGTGTAGTTTGTTTAGGTCATATGATTAAGGGCATTTGAGCCCGAAACGTCATGGATTTTTGTGTCTTGGTGCAATAAAATTGATAATTTTGTACAAGTGGAGGTGCTGTTTGAACTTTTTGTATACAACTAATAGGAGTGGTTATCTTTGTTCTATACCTTATAATCACTTTAAAGAAATAGATACATAGATAGATTTAAATGAGTAGTAGATTTCTTTCTTATAAGCTTTTAGCTGTTTTTGACAGCAAATTATATATAAGACTGAAGTAAGCAAGTAACAAAAATTCACAGCCCATCTCCCCCGTTAGACAACCGCATCCAGTACACTGTACTATCTGCCCCATCCGTTAGACAACCGCATCCAGTACACTGTACTATCTGCCCCATCTGTTAGACAACCACTTCCAGTACACTGTATCATCTCCCCCATCCATTAGCCAACCGCATCCAATACACTATACCATCTCCCCCATCCATTAGACATCCGCATCCAATACACTGTACCATCTCCCCCATCCATTAAACAACCGCATCCACACTGTACTATCTCCCCCATCCATTAGACAACCGCATCCAGTACACTGGACCATCTGCCCTATCTGTTAAACAACCGCATCCAGTACACTGTACCATCTGCCCCATCCATTAGACAACCGCATCCAGTACACTGTACCATCTGCCCTGTTACACAACCACTTCCAGTACACTGCCCCATCTGTTAAACGACCGCATCCAGTACACTGTACTATCTGCCCTATCTGTTACACAACCGCATCCAGTACACTATACCATCTCCCCCATCCATTAGACAACCGCATCCAGTACACTGGACCATCTGCCCCATCTGTTACACAACCGCTTCCAGTACACTGT